>NC_092714.1:9336518-9516586 GCF_047496885.1 Scyliorhinus torazame
CTCCCTCAGTACTGACCCTCTGACAGTGCGGCACTCCCTCAGTACTGACCCACTGACAGTGCAGCACTCCCTCAGTACTGACCCTCTGACAGTGCAGCACTCCCTCAGTACTGACCCTCTGACAGCTCGGCACTCCCTCAGTACTAACCCTCTGACAGTGCAGCACTCCCTCAGTACTGACCCTCTGACAGTACTGACCCTCTGACAGCTCGGCACTCCCTCAGTACTGACCCACTGACAGTGCGGCACTCCCTCAGTACTGACCCACTGACAGTGCGGCACTCCCTCAGTACTGACCCTCTGACAGTGCAGCACTCCCTCAGTACTGACCCACTGACAGTGCGGCACTCCCTCAGTACTGACCCTCTGACAGTGCAGCACTGCCTCAGTCCTGACCCTCTGACAGTGCGGCACTCCCTCAGTACTGACCCTCTGACAGTGCGGCACTCCCTCAGTACTGACCGTCTGACAGTGCAGCACTCCCTCAGTACTGACCTACTGACAGTCCAGCGCTCCCTCAGTACTGACCCTCTGACAGTGCAGGACTCCCTCAGTATTGACCCTCTGACAGTGCGGCACTCCCTCAGTACTGACCCTCTGACAGTGCAGCACTCCCTCAGTACTGACCCTCTGACAGTGCGGTACTCCCTCAGTATTGACCCTCTGACAGTGCAGCGCTCCCTCAGTACTGACCCTCTGACAGTGCGGTACTCACTCAGTATTGAACCTCTAACAGTGCAGCACTCCCTCAGTACTGACCCTCTGACAGTGCAGCACTCCCTCAGTACTGACCCTCTGACAGTCCAGCACTCCCTCAATATTGACCGTCTGACAGTGCGGCACTCCTTCAGTACTGACCCTCTGACAGTGCGGTACTCCCTCAGTACTGACCCTCTGACAGGGAAGCACTCCCTCAGTACTTACCCTCTGACAGTGCGGCGCTCTCTTAGTACTGACCCTCTGACAGTGCAGCACTTCCTCAGTACTGACCCTCTGTGAGTGCAGCACTCCCTCAGTACTGACCCTCTGACAGTGCGGCACTCTCTCAGTACTGATCCTCTGACAGTGCAGCACTCCCTCAGTACTGACCCTCTGACAGTGCAGCATTCCCTCAGTACTGACCCTCTGTGAGTGCAGCACTCCCTCAGTACTGACCCTCTGACAGTGTGGCACTCTCTCAATACTGATCCTCTGACAGTGCGGCATTCCCTCAGTACTGACCCTCTGACAGTGCAGCACTCCCTCAGTACTGACCCTCTGACAGGGCGGCACTCTCTCAGTACTGACCCTCTGAGAGTACGGCACTCCCTCAGTACTGACCCCCTGTGAGTGCAGCACTCCCTCAGTACTGACCCTCTGACAGTGCGGCACTCTCTCAGTACTGACCCTCTGACAGTGCAGCACTCCCTCAGTACTGACCCTCTGACAGTGCAGCACTCCCTCAGTACTGACCCTCTGACAGTACAGCACTCCCTCAGTACTGACCCTCTGACAGTGCGGCACTCTCTCAGTACTGACCCTCTGACAGTGCAGCACTCCCTCAGTACTGACCCTCTGACAGTGCAGCACTCCCTCTGTACTGACCCTCTGACAGTGCAGCACTCCCTCAGTACTGACCCTCTGACAGTGCTGCACTCCCTCAGTACTGACCCTCTGACAGTGCGGCACTCCCTCAGTACTGACCCTCTGACAGTGCGGCGCTCCCTCAGCACTGACCCTCTGACAGGGCAGCGCTCCCTCAGTACTGACACTCTGACAGTGCGGCACTCCCTCAGTACTGACCCTCTGACAGTGCAGCACTCCCTCAGTACTGACCCTCTGACAGTGCGGCACTCCCTCAGTACTGACCCTCTGATAGTGCGGCACTCCCTCAGTACTGACCCTCTGACAGTGCGGCGCTCCCTCAGCACTGACCCTCTGACAGGGCAGCGCTCCCTCAGTACTGACACTCTGACAGTGCGGCACTCCCTCAGCACTGACCCTCTGACAGTACAGCACTCCCTCAGTACTGACCCTCTGACAGTGCAGCACTCCCTCAGTACTGACCCTCTGACAGTGCGGCACTCCCTCAGTACTGACCCTCTGACAGTGCCGCACTCCCTCAGTACTGACCCTCTGAGAGTGCAGCGCTCCCTCAGTACTGACCCTCTGACAGTGCGGCACTCCCTCAGCACTGACCCTCTGACAGTGCGGCACTCCCTCAGTACTGACCCTCTGACAGTGCGGCACTCCCTCAGCACTGACCCTCTGACAGTGCAGCGCTCCCTCAGCACTGACCCTCTGACAGTGCGGCACTCCCTCAGCACTGACCTTCTGACAGTGCGGCACTCCCTCAGTACTGACTCTCTGACAGTGCAGCACTCCCTCAGTACTGACCCGCTGACAGTGCAGCACTCCCTCAGTACTGACCCTCTGACAGTGCAGTGCTCCCTCAGCACTGACCCTCTGACAGGGCAGCACTCCCTCAGTACTGACCCTCTGACAGTGCAGCACTCCCTCAGCACTGACCCTCTGACAGGGCAGCGCTCCCTCAGTACGGAATTCCCGCCGGCGTGGGAGTTGGCTACAGTTAGAAGCTGGGACGGCGTATCCCGCCCTCAGTCTCTAGATTTTCCTTTACGCCCAATTTCAGGGACTTGGAAAAATACAGCTTCCCCCCCATGAAAAATGCAGAGCCTGAGGTGCAAAATGTCGGATTAGTCCTCCCTGGGGGTCATGTGAGCTCTTCAATGGAGGGGCGCTGCAAATAAACAGCTCCACATCATTCCATTCAGCCTCTCATTCAACCTGGAGGGTGGCAGTGAGGAAGCGAACTCCTCGATTCACGCAAGGAGCCCTCATCCACATGCTGGCCGCTGTTGTGGAGAGGCTGGCAGCACTATTCCCTCGGGCTGGCGCCTGGAGACCCTCCAGCAAGATAAGGAATCCCAGTGGGAGACCGTCGCGACGCTGGTCAGTGCCAGCATCCTGACCAAGAGGAGGTGTTTCATCTGATGCCTGACACCAAGCCCAACACTGCAAGGGTGGAGTCTGCAGTGGAAAGCCTGGGGCAGGAGGTCAGATCCATATGGGAGAACGCTGAAGCATTGGCAGTCCCTGAGGACCATGGCTGAGGTCTTCGCCAGCATGGTGCAGACAATGGCGGGCAGTCAGGACTGGCAATGCCAGATTATATTGAGGTTGCTGGAGGTCACTTTTGCTGCCCCTCTGTCCCAGGTAGTGACCCAGGGGCCCTGAGCACACTGATGGAGGAGGATCCGCCTGAGCAAATCCCAGGGCCTTCCACCAGGAGACCCTGTGAGAGCCCAGTCAATCTGAATCCCCCCTTCCTGAGACGGTCACAACGCAGGCACAGCAGACACAACAGGGTGACGTGGCAATGTTGGTGCCACCCGAAAATAGGCCCGGGCCTTCCAGGGCCCAGCACTCCAGAGGACGCCCGCCAAGGGCATTTCAGTCAACATAGCACAGAAGGCGGCCGGCCGCCTCAACCTCTGATGTGCATCCTGGGAAGGGTTTGGAAGGCTATGAAATTGTAGGGACACCGAGTGGGCACAGATGTAATTAGACACAGGTAGTTGGGGGGTATTTCAACTTGTTAAATCTGCACGTGAATTCAATGTTATTGTCCTTCTCCACCGAGAAACTCATATTCTTTAACCCTTGGCCCAGTAGCATGTTGCCACTCCCCACCGGGACTCAGTTATTCTCACTAACCCTCCATGTCTGCCAGATGGTTAGACCCTCTCAGTTCCATTTACACTGATATAACTCAGCAGTGATTCGGTAGCCGAGACCCACCCCACCCCCCCAATGCCCCTCTAGAGCAAAAGGACAAAGGAATGTAGGCTAGAACCTCACTCACACATGAGCTGGGGAGTCAGTGTGCAGGCAGCAGCCAGACGGAGTCAGACAGAAGCAATAGCTCAGACCATTCCTCACTGTGAGTCATCATCCTCCTCCTGGCAGCAAGCACTCAGGGACTCCCCAGCCCTGATGATCGTGATCTCGGCCACCTTCATCCCCTGGTCGCAGAGTGGTCACGGCGTTCTGGGTGGAGGGGGGGCCATGCTTTTGGTCAACAAGCTTGTCATCCTTCAGAAAGCGCAAGGCTATGTGTGCCCGTTTTCCAGGCAGCGTGCGTGATACTTACATCCTCAGGCAATCGCAGACCCCTGGTATTTTCTAGCATCACCCCGGATGCAGGGATGGTTCGTTAGGGACAAGGGATGTCCCCTCAGGTCTTGGCTGATGAAGCCAGTGCAGAGGCCAGTGACCACAGTGGAGGCCAGATACAATAATGCTCACAGTGCCACCTGATCTGTAATCGGACGGTGCATCGTATAGCAGAAGATACGGTTCTACTGCCTCAACAGGTCTGCTGGGACCCACCAATACAGCCCTAGAATGTCTCCTGCATTAAAATGGCCTACAGCCTCTCAATCTTCAGCGGGCTCTTCCTCGATACCGTCCGGAACATCCTCTTCGTCCAAGGATTGGATTGGATTTGTTTATTGTCACGTGTACCGAGGTACAGTGATAAGTATTTTTCTGCGAGCAGCTCAACAGATCATTAAGTACATGAGAAGAAAAGGGAATAAAATAAAATACATAATAGGGCAACACAAGGTACACAATGTAACTACATAAGCACTGGCATCGGATGAAGCATACAGGGTGTAGTGTTAATGAAGTCAGTCCATAAGAGGGCCATTTAGGAGTCTGGTGACAGTGGGGAAGAAGCTGTTTTTGAGTCTGTTCGTGCATGTTCTCAGACTTCTGTATCTCCTGCCCGATGGAAGAAGATGGAAGAGTGAGTAAGCCGGGTGGGAGGGATCTTTGATTATACTGCCCGCTTTCCCCAGGCAGCGGGAGGTGTAGATGGAGTCAATGGATGGGAGGCAGGTTTGTGTGATGGACTGGTCGGTGTTCACGACTCTCTGAAGTTTCTTGCGGTCCTGGGCCGAGCAGTTGCCATACCAGGCTGTGATGCAGCCTGGTAGGATGCTTTCTGTGGTGCATCTGTAAAAGTTGGTAAGAGTCAATGTGGACATGCCGAATTTCCTTAGTTTCCTGAGGAAGTATAGGCGCTGTTGTGCTTGCTTGGTGGTCCCGTCGACGTGGGTGGACCAGGGCAGATTTTTGGAGATGTGCACCTCTAGGAATTTGAAACTGCTGACCATCTCCACCTCGGCCCCGTTGATGCTGACAGGGGTGTGTACAGTACTTTGCTTCCTGAAGTCAATGACCAGCTCTTTAGTTTTGCTGGCATTGAGGGACAGATTGTTGTCGCTACACCACTCCACTAGGTCCTCTATCTCCCTCCTGTATTCAAACTCATCGTTATTCGAGATCCGGCCCACTATGGTCGTATCGTCAGCAAACTTGTAGATGGAGTTGGAACTAAGTTTTGCCACGCAGTCGTGTGTGTACAGGGAGTAGAGTAGGGGGCTAAGTACGCAGCCTTGCGGGGCGCCGGTGTTGAGGACTATTGTGGAGGAGGTGTTGTTGTTCATTCTTACTGATTGTGGTCTGTTGGTCAGAAAATCGAGGATCCAGTTGCAGAGTGGGGAGCCAACTCATTGGGTTCATCCTCAGAAAGGTCATCGTCGCGCTCCAGAGCCAGGTTGTGTAGGGCACAGCCTGCCATGTCAATGCAGGAGACGCAGGACAATGCACCGCTCGATTACAGATCAGGTGGCACTGTGAGCATCATTGTATCTGGCCTCCACTACGGTCACTGGCCTCTGCACTGGTGCCAAGGCTTGAGGGGACGTCCCTTGTCCCCAACGATCCACCCCTGCAGTCGGGGTGTCCCTGAAAAATGCCAGGGCTCTGCGATTGCCTGAGCGCCCTGGAAAATGGACACCCATGTGATACAGTGCACCTGGTGGTCACACGCCAGCCGCACGTTGAGGGAGTGAAACCACTTTGGGTGTCTGAAGGGGGCTCCCTGGTGCCACGGGGCGTGTGGCAGACCAGCCATGCTCCCAAAGCCCGTAGCCTTCTCGTCCTGTTGGGTTAGTCCAAGATAGAATATATGGGGTGGGTTTCTCCAGTCCGCCAGCCGTGTTTTCCATCGCGGTGCACCCCCCACCGGCAGCGGGCTTCCCCATTCCCGCAGCCGGCCAATGGGGTTCCCCATTGTGGCCATCCCACTCCGCTGCAAACGCACGGGCGTGGGTGCGCTGCCGGAGGACCGGAGGATCCCCCCGACGGAGAATTTCACAAATGAAGTCCAGAGCCCGAGCATAAAGTGCATCCGTCACCTTCATGGCCACAAGGAGTGGCGGTCCTGTCCCATCACGTGGCGCCAAGTCAGCAAGGACGTGGCAACGTTACCGCACAGTCTCCCTCGTGAGGCCAAGTCTTCCAGGGCACATCTTGTCCGGCAGCTCTATGAAGCCACAGGAGACTGTAGACCCTCGGTCTCCCTTCTGGGCCTTTGTGCCCCCTGCACGACTGGTGTGACCTCTGGCCCCTGGGCCTGCCTTGCCCTGGTCTCATTCTGGAGGGTCTTGAGTCCTGCCAGGCGTTGCTGCTGGGGGTCTGTGCTCTTCCAGCACGGTTAGAAGTAGAATTCCTAGTCCCAATCGCTCCACACAGACACCGATCGGATTCCTGCGAAGGGTGAGAGAGAGAGAAAGTCAGATTGGCATCGCAACCGGATACCATCATTACCTCCCCTGACCCATTGGCCGTCCGGACCTGAAAGCAGCCCCTCCCAGACCTTCGCCACTGCGACCGCTTCCTCTCAGCTTAAGTGCCCGACCATCTCCATAATAGGCTCTCGCCCAATGAGAATTGTCTTTGGGCTCCCGTCTAGTTCTCCCCTCCCGTACGCTCTCTAACACTGGGGGTTGCTGACAGGAGTGCTCTATCCTCGCTCAAGCCTAATGGCCAGGGTTAACTGAATGCCGATGCCCGCCTCCGGAGCTAATGACAGGCGATGGGTTCCAGCAGAGAAGCGAGCCCAGTGCCTCGTGATCCCGTGTACCCAAATGTTCAGCCCTCAATCCTGAGCACTCATCCCATTCCTTGACTTTGAGTCTTTGGGCGCTGACGTTGCTGAGGGCTATCTCTTGATGGCCGATGAGTTTAATGAACAGGAATGTCAGGAATGTCAGAGGACACACTTGCTTCATGCTGCAGGTGTGGGCAAAGCGAATCGGCAGCCTTCTTACTCAGGCTGCGTCACTCTGAGATGTCATTGCTGTCGTGTCTCAAAACCTAAGCCTCCTGGACAGCTGCTCCAGAGGATGTGCCCGCTCCGCCCTGGGTGGGCACCATGCCGCCTTGTCGTTCTGGGTCTCATCCACCCAGTCCATTGTGCACGGCTCCTCGACTCTCATCACGCCCCACCAGCTCCCCCGTAGCCGCCTCCGCCCCATACTCCCACGCCACAGACTGCAGTCTTCCACAATTCTCAAAGCTCACATAAACAACAGACAGCAGACGTCTGGACCACCCACACAGGCTGCGACACCCACCCTTTCTCGCTAGTGCAGCCCTGTGCCCCCAACTGCTGCCCTCCATTATCTCTCACCCCCCCCCCCCCGACCACTCCTCCACTCCAAACCCCTGACCCACCCAAATACCCCCCCTTCCACATCATCCCCCTTCCCCAAATTTGGTCAGCCAGCGGGCTTTGTCCTCTTGTACTCCCTCGTGCTCAGTGGAGACAGTGCTGCTCACCTCCTCCCTCCCTCTCGGAGGTCATGGCTCCCGTTTATAAAAAGCAGCAGTGATTCATGCCAGTGTGACGTCAGGCCTGGTGGGTGGGAAGATTCATCGAGAGCTGAAGATGCGACGTTAACCACGTTAAGTACGTGGTAATGGATTCAAATTCATGCAAATCAGGTTCGCGCCCTTCCTGGGCATGAACCTGATCGCGTCATTGGCAAGGAGCCAGGAAGATCGCAATCAGAAATATCCCCGGGGCAAGTCCTGGGACTTAACGGCCATGGCGGGGTTTGCGCGCAAGGCCTCTGCTGCCGGAGCATGCTGTGATCACTCCTTCCAAGAGGATCCTTCCAAGTTGCTGACCCATTTTGACCCATCCAAGCCACTTATTCTAATGTGCGATGCATCTCCTTACGGGGATGCGGCTGTCCGCGCTCACCATTTGGATGATGTCTCCATCCCTATGTCTCTCTGTTCTGGATTCCGCACCTTCTGCCAACAAAGGAAATAGTTTCTCTTGTTCTGCCTGATCAAACTCCTTATATCATCCTAAACATCTCAATCTGAGATGGTAACAGTCATCCTGCAGGACTTCACTAATCTTCACATGTCAGCTGGCAGGGTGCAAGCAGCAAGGGCGTGGCAATTGGAGCAGCAAACGGCCATTCTGCCCATCAAAACGTGCTGCCCAACGCAATAAATTCAAGGCTGGTCTGATTTCACCTTGACTGCTCCTTCGCCAGCAGGTTCCAAAACCAGGAACGTTACCACTGAGAAGGACAAGGGCAGCAGATACAGGGGAATACCACAAGTAACCCGCCAAACAACCCACCATCCGGAATTGGAAAAATATCGCCGTTCCTTCACTGTAGCCTGGTCAAAATCCTGGAAACGCCTCCCTATCGGCACTGTGGGTGCACCTACACCACGTGGACTGACTGCAGCGATGCAGAAAGGCAGCTCATCACCACCTTCTGAAGGAGACATGAGCGGCGGGCAAGAAATGCTGACCTGGCCAGAGACGCCCACATCCCATCAGAGAATATTTTGACCAAATTGAGGAGAACAGAGAGGTCAGCCACCAGTTTGACCAGTTCACCTTGATCCTATTGTATGGTTGACTCATGGAGATACCAGCTGAGGGCAGATTCATTGCTCAATGTTCAGGAATGAGGGCCAGCCGGTTTTCCACCAGGCAGTGCCTCAGGACAACACAGGCGGGAAAGGGCTTTCCAAGCGTTGCCTGATTTGAGATTAGTCCCTGTTCGGAGACGCCAAAAGGCAGCTAGTCACCACTTAACATTATCCCAGTGAGCGTCAGCACCATCAACAACTGTCCCCCAGTGAGAGTCAGCACCTTCAGGAACTGTCCCCCAGTGAGAGTCAGCACCTTCAGGAACTGTCCCCCAGTGAGAGTCAGCACCTTCAGCAACTGTCCCCCAATGAGAGTCAGCACCTTCAGGAACTGTCCTCCAGTGAGAGTCAGCACCTTCAGGAACTGTCCCCCAGTGAGAGTCAGCACCTGCAGGAGCTGTCCCCCAGTCAGAGTCAGCACCTTCAGGAACTGTCCCCCAGTGAGAGTCAGCACCTTCAGGAACTGTGTCCCAGTGAGAGTCAGCACCTTCAGGAACTGTGTCCCAGTGAGAGTCAGCACCTTCAGGAACTGTACCCCAGTGAGAGTCAGCACCTTCAGAACTGTGTCCCAGTGAGAGTCAGCACCTTCAGGAACTGTTCCCCAGTGAGAGTCAGCACCTTCTTGGAACTGTCCCCCAGTGAGAGTCAGCACCTTCAGGAACTGTACCCCAGTGAGAGTCAGCACCTTCAGGAACTGTACCCCAGTGAGAGCAGCACCTTCAGGAACTGTATCCCGGTGAGAGTCAGCACCTTCAGGAACTGTATCCCAGTGAGAGTCAGCACCTTCAGGAACTGTCCCCCAGTGAGAGTCAGCATCTTCAGGAACTGTCCCCCAGTGAGAGTCAGCACCTTCAGGAACTGTCCCCCAGTGAGAGTCAGCACCTTCAGGAACTGTCCCCCAGTGAGAGTCAGCACCTTCAGGAACTGTCGCCCAGTGCGAGTCAGCACCTTCAGGAACTGTGTCCCAGTGAGAGTCAGCACCTTCAGGAACTGTGTCCCAGTGAGAGTCAGCACCTTCGGACACTGTCCCTCAGTGAGAGTCAGCACCTTCAGGAAATATACCCCAGTGAGAGTCAGCACCCTCATGAACATAGTGAGGGTTGACATCGGTGCTATGGAGGATAAGGTGGAATCCATTTGGGTGGAAATTAGGAATAGTAAGGTGAAAAAGTCACTGATAGGAGTAGTCTATAGGCCACCAAATAGTAACATTATGGTGGGGCAGGCAAGAAACAAAGAAATAACTGATGCATGTAGAAATGGTACAGCTGTTATCATGGCGGATTTTAATCGACATGTCGATTGTTTTAGCCAGGTAGGTCAAGGCAGCCTTCAGGAGGAGTTTATAGAATGTATCCACGATAGTTTCCTAGAACAGTATGTAATGGAATCTATGAGGGAACAAGCGGTCCTAGATCTGGTCCTGTGTAATGAGACAAGATTGATTAATGATCTCATAGTTAGGGATCCTCTCGGAAGGAGCGATCACAATATGGTGGAATTTAAAATACAGATGGAGGGTGAGAAGGTAAAATCAAACACTAGTGTTTTGTGCTTAAACTAGGGAGATTACAATGGGATGAGAGAAGATGGATGGATTGGATGGATTTGTTTATTGTCACGTGTACCGAGGTACAGTGAAAAGTATTTTTCTGCGAGCAGCTCAACAGATCATTAAGTACATGAGAAGAAAAGGGAATAAAAGAAAATACATAACATGGCAACACAACATATACAATGTAACTACATAAGCACTGGCATCGGATGAAGCATACAGGGTGTAGTGTTAATGAGGTCAGTCCATAAGAGGGTCATTTAGGAGTCTGGTGACAGTGGGGAAGAAGCTGTTTTTGAGTCTGTTCGTGCGTGTTCTCAGAGCTAGCTAAGGTAGACTGGGAGCAAAGACTTTATGGTGAGACAGTTGAGGAACAGTGGAGAACCTTCCAAGCGATTTTTCACATTGCTCAGACAAAGGTTTATACCAACAAAAAGGAAGGACGGTAGAAAGAGGGAAAATCGACCGTGGATATCTAAGGAAATAAGGGAGAGTATCAAATTGAAGGAAAAAGCATACAAAGTGGCAAAGATTAGTAGGAGACTAGAGGACTGGGAAATCTTTAGGGGGCAACAGAAAGCTACTACGAAAGCGAAAAAGAAGAGTAAGATAGAGTATGAGAGTTAACTTGCTCAGAGTATAGAAACAGATAGTAAAAGTTTCTACAGATATATAAAACAAAAAAGAGTGGCTAAGGTAAATATTGGTCCTTTAGAGGATGAGAAGGGAGATTTAATAATGGGAGGTAAGGAAATGGCTGAGGAACTGAACAGGTGTTTTGGGTCGGTCTTCACAGTGGAAGACACAAATAACATGCCTGTGACTGAAGGAAATGAGGCTATGACAGGTGAGGACCTTGAGATGATTGTTACCATTAAGGAGGTAGCGATGGGCAAGCTAATGGGGCGAAAGGTAGACAAGTCTCCTGGCCCTGGTGGAATGCATCTCAGAGTGCTAAAAGAGATGGCTAGGGAAATTGCAAATGCACGAGTGATAATTTACCAAAATTCACTAGACTCTGGGGTAGTCACGGCGGATTGGAAATTAGCAAACGTGACACCACTGTTTAAAAAAGGAGGTAGGCAGTAAGTGGGTAATTATAGGCCAGTGAGCTTAACTTCGGTAGTGGGGAAAATGCTGGAGTCTATCATCAAGGAAGAAATAGCGAGGCTTCTGGATGGAAATTGTTCCATTGGGCAGACGCAGCATGGGTTCATAAAGGGCAGGTCGTGCCTAACTAATTTAGTGGAGTTTTTTGAGGACATTACCAGTGTGGTAGATAACGGGGAGCCAATGGATGTGGTATACCTGGATTTCCAGAAAGCTTTTGCCAAGGTGCCACGCAAAAGGTTGCTGCATAGGATAAAAATGCATGGCATTAAGGGGAACGTAGTAGCATGGATAGAGGATTGGTTAATTAATAGAAAGCAAAGAGTGGGGATTGATGGGTGTTTCTCTGGTTGACTATCAGTAGCTAGGGGTGTCCCTCAGGGATCAGTGTTGGGCCCACAATTGTTCACAATTTACATAGATGCTTTGGATTTGGGGACCAAGGGCAATGTGTCCAAGTTTGGAGATGACATTTTGATGAGTGGTAAAGCAAAAAGTGCAGAGGATACTGGAAGTCTGCAGAGGGATTTGGATAGGCTAAGTGAATGGGCTAGGGTCTGGCAGATGGAATACAATGTTGACAAATGTGAGGTTATCCATTTTGGTAGGAATAACAGCAAAAGGGATTATTATTTAAATGATAAAATATTAAAACATGCTGCTGTGCAGAGAGACCTGGGTGTGCTAGTGAATGAGCCGCAAAAAGTTGGTTTACAGGTGCAACAGGTGATTAAGAAGGCAAATGGAGTTTTGTCCTTCATTGCTAGAGGAATGGAGTTTAAGAATAGGGAGGTTATGCTGCAATTGTACAAGGTGTTAGTGAGGCCACACCAGGAGTATTGTGTTCAGTTTTGGTCTCCTTACCTGAGAAAGGACGTACTGGCACTGGAGGGTGTGCAGAGGAGATTCACTCGGTTAATCCCAGAGCTGAAAGGGTTGGATTATGAGGAGAGGTTGAGTCGACTGGGTCTGTACTCGTAGGAATTTAGAAGGATGAGGGGGGATCTTATAGAAACATATAAGATTATGAAGGGAATAGATAGGATAGATGTGGGCAGGTTGTTTCCACTGGCGGGTGAAAGCAGAACTAGGGGGCATAGCCTCAAAATAAGGGGAAGTAGATTTAGGACTGAGTTTAGGAGGAACTTCTTCACCCAAAGGGATGTGAATCTATTGAATTCCTTGCCCAGTGAAGCAGTAGAGGCTCCTTCATTCAATGTTTTTAAGATAAAGATAGATAGTTTTTTGAAGAATAAAGGGATTAAGGGTTATGGTGTTCTGGCCGGAAAGTGGAGCTGAGTCCACAAAAGATCAGCCATGATCTCAATGAATGGCGGAGCAGGCTCGAGGGGCCAGATGGCCTACTCCTGCTCCTAGTGCTTTTGTTCTTATGTTCTTATGAACTGAATCCGAGTGAGAGTCAGAACCTTCAGCAACTGTCGCCCAGTGAGAGTCAGCACCTTCAGGAACTGTACCCCAGTGAGAGTCAGCACCTTCAGGAACTGTCCCCCAGTGAGAGTCAGCACCTTCAGGAATTGTCCCCCAGTTAGTCAGCACCTTCAGGAACTGTCGCCCAGTGAGAGTCAGCACCTACAGGAACTGTATCCCAGTGAGAGTCAGCACCTTCAGGAACTGTCTCCCAGTCATTCAGCACCTTAAGGAACTGTCCCCCAGTGAGAGTCAGCACCTTCAGGAACTGTACACCAGTGAGAGTCAGCACCTTCAGGAACTGTCGCCCAGTGAGAGTCAGCGCCTTCAGGAACTGTACCCCAGTGAGAGTCAGCACCTTCAGGAACCGTCCCCCAGCGAGAGTCAGCCCCTTCAGGAACTGTCGCCCAGTGAGAGTCAGCACCTACAGGAACTGTATCCCAGTGAGAGTCAGCACCTTCAGGAACTGTCTCCCAGTCAGTCAGCACCTTAAGGAACTGTATCCCAGTGAGAGTCAGCACCTTAAGGAACTGTCCCGCAGTGAGACTCAGCACCTTCAGGAACTGTATCCCAGTGAGAGTCAGCACCTTCAGGAACTGTATTCCAGTGAGAGTCAGCACCTTCAGGAACTGTATCCCAGTGAGAGTCAGCACCTTCAGGAACTGTATCCCAGTGAGAGCCAGCACCTTCAGGAACTGTATCCCAGTGAGAGTCAGCACCTTCAGGAACTGTTCCCAGTGAGAGTCAGCACCTGCAGGAACTGTATCCCGGTGAGAGTCAGCACCTTCAGGAACTGTCCCCCAGTGAGAGTCAGCACCTTCAGGAACTGTCCCCCAGTGAGAGTCAGCAGCTTCCGAACTGTCGCCCAGTGAGAGTCAGCACCTTCAGGAATTGTCCCCCAGTTAGTCAGCACCTTCTGGAACTGTCCCCCAGTGAGAGTCAGCACCTTCAGGAACTGTACCCCAGTGAGAGTCAGCACCTTCAGGAACTGTACCCCAGTGAGAGTCAGCACCTTCAGGAACTGTCGCCCAGTGAGAGTCAGCACCTTCAGGAACTGTACCCCAGTGAGAGTCAGCACCTTCAGGAACTGTCTCCCAGTCAGAGTCAGCACCTTAAGGAACTGTATCCCAGTGAAAGTCAGCACCTTCAGGAACTGTCTCCCAGTCAGAGTCAGCACCTTAAGGAACTGTATCCCAGCGAGAGTCAGCACCTTCAGGAACTGTATCTCAGTGAGAGTCAGCACCTTCAGGAACTGTATCCCAGTGAGAGTCAGCACCTTCAGGAACTGTATTCCAGTGAGAGTCAGCACCTTCAGGAACTGTATCCCAGTGAGAGTCAGCACCTTCAGGAACTGTATCCCAGTGAGAGTCAGCACCTTCAGGAACTGTATCCCAGTGAGAGTCAGCACCTTCAGGAACAGTATCCCAGTGAGAGCCAGCACCTTCAGGAACTGTATACCAGTGAGAGTCAGCACCTTCAGGAACTGTATCCCGGTGAGAGTCAGCACCTTCAGGAACTGTCCCCCAGTGAGAGTCAGCACCTTCAGCAACTGTCCCCCAGTGAGAGTCAGCAGCTTCCGAACTGTCCCCCAGTGAGAGCCAGCACCTTCAGGATCTGTCCACCAGTGAGAGTCAGTACCTTTAGGTACTGTCCCCCAGTGAGAGTAAGCACCTTCAGGAAATGTCCCCCAGTGAGAGTCAGTACCTTCAGGAACTGTCCCCCAGTGAGAGTCAGCACCTTCAGCAACTGTCCCCCAGTGAGAGTCAGCACCTTCAGGCACTTTATCCCAGTGAGAGTCAGCACCTTCAGGAACTGTATCCCAGTGTGAATCATTACCTTCAGGAACGGCTTTCCAGTGAGAATCATCACCTTCAGGAACTGCATTCCAGTGAGAGTCAGCACCTTCAGGAACTGTCGCCCAGTGAGAGTCAGCACCTTCAGGAACTGTACCCCAGTGAGAGTCAGCACCTTCAGGAACTGTCGCCCAGTAAGAGTCAGCACCTTCAGGAACTGTATCCCAGTGAGAGCCAGCACCTTCAGGAACTGTATTCCAGTGAGAGTCAGCACCTTCAGGACATGTATCCCAGTGAGAGTCAGCACCTTCAGGAACTGTATCCCAGTGAGAGTCAGCACCTTCAGGAACTGTACCCCAGTGAGAGTCAGCACCTTCAGGAACTGTCCCCCAGTGAGAGTCAGCACCTTCAGGAACTGTCCCCCAGTGAGAGTCAGCACCTTCGGGAACTGTCCCCCAGTGAGAGTCAGCACCTTCAGGACCTGTCCCCCAGTGAGAGTCAGCACCTTCGGGAACTGTCCCCCAGTGAGAGTCAGCACCTTCGGGGGAACTGTCCCCCAGTGAGAGTCAGCACCTTCGGGAACTGTCCCCCAGTGAGAGTCAGCACCTTCAGGATCTGTCCACCAGTGAGAGTCAGCACCTTCAGGAACTGTACCCCAGTGAGAGTCAGCACCTTCAGGAACTGTCGCCCAGTGAGAGTCAGCACCTTTGGGAACTGTATTCCAGTGAGAGTCAGCACCTTCAGGAACTGCCCCCAGTGAGAGTCAGCACCTTCAGGAACTGTCCCCCAGTGAGAGTCAGCACCTTCAGGAACTGTATCCCAGTGAGAGTCAGTACCTTCAGGAACTGTACCCCAGTGAGAGTCAGCACCTTCAGGAACTGTCCCCCAGTGAGAGTCAGCACCTTCAAGAACTGTTCCCCAGTGAGAGTCAGCACCTTCAGGAACTGTCCCCCAGTGAGAGTCAGCACCTTCAAGAACTGTTCCCCAGTGAGAGTCAGCACCTTCAAGAACTGTTCCCCAGTGAGAGTCAGCACCTTCAGGAACTGTCCCCCAGTGAGAGTCAGCACCTTCAGGAACTGCCCCCCAGTGAGAGTCAGCACCTTCAGGAACTGTCACTGTGTCCTTCCTCCTTCCTTTCCTCCGTTCCTATTCTCGCTTCTCCTTCTTCTTTTTCTGTTTCACTCTGTCTCACTGCCCCTTGATATTTGGTACAAATGAAACAGAAAAGGCCGGGCTGTGGAAAAGGAAGGCAGTAGCTTCATAGATCATAGAATTTACAGTGCAGAAGGAAGCCATTCGGCCCATCGAGTATGCACCGACTCTTGGAAAGAGCACCCTATCCAAGCCCACACCTCCACCTTATCCCCATTACCCAGTAACCCCACCCAACACTGAGGGCAACTTTGGACACTAAGGGCAATTTAGCACGGCCAATCCACCTAATCTGCACATCTTTGGACTGTGGGAGGAAACTGGAGCACCCGGAGGAAACCCACGCAGACACGGGGAGGACTTGCAGACTCCGCACAGACAGTGGCCCAAGCCTGAATCGAACCTGGGGCCCTGGAGCTGTGAAGCAATTGTGCTATCCACAATGCTACCATGCTACCCAGCATGTGAGTACAGCAATCACCTTGTGCTGTTCGCAGACTATTGGTGAGATTAGAGTGTGTTGTTCAGGAATGGTCGAGCAGGTTTGACAGTGAGTAAATGGATGTGTCAAGTGCGGTTTAATCACCTTCAGGACTAACTTTGAGCATTACGTAAGTGTGAAATCTACTTAAAGGAAACAATGGCAGGGAAACCCAACACACACACACACATTGAAATACGCCAGGTCGACAGGTAGAATATAATAATAATCTTTTATTGTCACAAGTATGAAGTTACTGTGTAAAGCCCCTAGTCGCTATTCAGAATTCAGAATTCTCAGCTGGTACGGGAATTGAACCCGCGCTGCTGGCCTTGTTCTGCATCACAAACCAGCTGTCTAGCCCACTGAGCTAAACCAGCATTGTATTGCAGGGGTTGGGGTGCGGGGTATTGGGGAAATGTTCGGGACGGCAATCGCATGAACAAATACAGGAAAGACTAACATTTCTAAGGCCGATTCCGTAATCACAGGACCTTCCACAGTGTCTTCCAGCCATTGATATTCTTCTCAAATGGAGCGTCTGTGGTAAAACCGGGAAATATGTCGGTCAATTCGTGGTGGACAGTGAGGGGCTGTCTCTGTTCAAGGACAACCAACTGACCCAAAACACCACCTGACATAACCACTTCTCCTTTTCCTCCTCGAGACCGCGTCACCTCCTGGAGTAAAGTGAGATTTGTCCGTGTAACGGATTCATTCTTGGGGTGGGGGTCGGGTGGGGTGGGTGTGGGAAGGGCTGGCACCATTTTCAAGGTTAGCATATATTTTCTGACCCCCCCCTGAGAGCGCCGACTTCTTGAACCAGCGGCAGTTCGGTGCAGTTGTGAAGCTTGTTGCTCCACATTGCAGAGCAGTTAAAAGCCACCGTGTTGGTGTGGAACTGGAGTCACCTATAGGCCCAGGCTGGGTAAGGACAGCAGACATCCTCCCCTCAAGGACCTCAGTGGAGGGGTCGGATTTTTAATACTGCTTCATGGTCGTTTCCACTGATTATTCTTATTTCCATATTTTCTTCAATGTGGGGAAGATTTGAACTCATCCTCTTCTGGATTATTAATCCAGTCACCATCACCAGACATGCGGCAGGGTGTACACTCACTCTGCTATTGAGGGATAGCCTCTTTTTGATTCATCCAGGGGCTGTATTGGCTGAGGAAGCATTTACTGGCCATCCCTAACTCCCCTTGAACTGAGTGCCCATTTAGAGCTATAGATGTTTACAGCATGGCCCTTCGGCCCAGCTTGTCCATGCTACCCAGTTTCTATCACTAAGCTAGTCCCACTTGCCTGCATTTGGCCCATATCCCTCTATACCCACCCTGCCCATGTAGCTGTCTAACTGTTTTTTAAAGGAAAAAATCATACTCGCCAACTACCACTGCCTCTGGCAGCTCGTTCCAGACGCTCACCACCCTCTGTGTGTGAAGAAATTTCCCCTCTGGTCTCCTTTGTATCTCTCCCCTCTCACCTTAAACCTATGCCCTCTAGGTCTAGACTCCGCTACCTTTGGGAAAAGATGTTGACTATCTACCTTATCGATGCTCCTCATTATTCTATAGACCTCTATAAGATCACCCCTAAGCCTCCTACGCTCCAGGGAAAAAAGTCCCAGTCTATCCAGCCTCTCCTTTTAACTCAGACCATCAAGTCCCGGTAGCATCCTCGTAAATCTCTTCTGCACTCTTTCTAGTTTAACAATATCCTTCCTATAATAGGGTGACCAGAACTGGACACAGTATTCCATGTGTGGTCTTAGCAATGTCTTGTACAACTTCAACAAGACGTCCCAACTCCTGTATTCAATATTCTGACCAATAAACCTAGCATGCCTTCTTCACCACCCTGTCCACCTGCGACTCCACCTTCAAGGAGCTATGAACCTGTACCCGTAGATCTCTCTGCTCCGTAACTCTCCCCAACTCCCTACCATTTACTGAGTAAGTCCTGCCCTGATTTGATCTACCAAAATGCATCACCTTACATTTATCCAATCTGCCATTCATCGGTCCACTGGCCCAATTGGTCAAGATCCTGTTGCAATCTTATACAACCTTCTTCACTTTCCACTATGCTACCAATCTTGGTGTCATCTGTAAACTTATTAACCATGCCCCCTACATCCTCATCCAAATCATTAGTATCAATAACAAATAACAGTGGACCCAGAATCGATCCTGAGGCACACCGCTGGTCACAGGCCTCCAGTTTGAAAAACAACCCTCCACAACTACCCTTTGGCTTCGGTCCCCAAGCCAATTTTGTATCCAATTGACTACCTCACCTGGACTCTGTGAGATTTAACCTTTTGCAACAGCCTACCATACAGTACCTTGTCAAGGCCTTGCTAAAGTCCATGTAGACATTGTCGAGTGCACTGCCCTCATCTACCTTCTTGGTTACCCCTTCAAAAAACTCAATCAAATTTGTGAGACTTGACTTTCCCTTTACAAAGCCATGCTGACTTGCCCTAATTAGCCCTTGCCTGTCTAAATGCCTGTAGATCCTGTCCCTCAGAATACCTTCTAACAATTTCCCAGGCTTATCCCTACAGCCCTTCTTAAACAAGGGCATAACATCTGCTACCCTCCAATCTTCAGGCACCTCTCCTGTGGCTGTCGATGATTCAAATATCCCAGTTAGGGGACCGGCAATTTCCTCTCTAGCCTCCCACAACGCCCTGGGATAATTTTCATCAGGTCCCGGGGATTTATCTATCTTGATGCACTTTCTTGCCTCTAGTGCCTCCTTCTCTGTAATACTTAAAAGTCATCCAGTGGATTTGGAGTCTCATGTAGGCCAGCCCAGCTAAGGTCAGCTCTGAAAAGGACATTCGTGAATCAGATGCGTTTCTAGAACAATCGACAATGGTTCCATGGTTATCATTATACTTTTAATTCCAGATTTTTTGTATTTATTAGCATCGCCAATCCACCTACCCTGCGCATCTTTAGGTTGTGGGGGTGAGACCCACGCAAACACGGGGAGAATGTGCAAACTCCACACTGACAGTGACCCAGGGCCGGGATCGAACCCGGATCCTCGGTGCCGTGAGCCAGCAGTGCTAACCACTGCGCCACCGTGCTGCCCCATATTCTTTAATCGAATTCAAGTTTCACCATTGGCTGTGGCGGGTTTCGAACCCGGGCCCCCATGGCGTGACTCTGGGGCCAGTCTTCTGCAAAAATGCATCTAAGTGTTGACGCCAGAGTAAACACCGGAGTGTTTGACGCCGGCATCAACGGGTGCCGTGGCCTACAGGGGGCCAGCACGGTGCCGGAGTGCTCCGCGCTGCTCCAGCCGCCGGTACATGGCCCTGCACTGCTGGCCGTGGGTCCGTGCATGCGCGCGGCGGCTGGACATGGCGGACCCACACAGCGGGTTGGCGAGGAAGAAGGTAAGCCATCCCCAGATTGCGCATGCCCGCTGATCGATGGTCCCCGATTGCAGGCCTGGCCATCGTGGAGGCCCCCCCCCCCGGAGACTTATACCCCCACCCCTCACCAGGACGGCCACCGCAGCCGCGACGCCGGCGGGAACTCGGCCGGTCGACCGCGGGGAACCGCTGCGGCGGCCTCTTTCAACGGCCCCCGACCGGCGCCGCGTCGACCGCGTGCGACTGCCGCTGATTCTCCCGTCGCCGGACGTTCGCGTCCCGTTCTCCGCCCCCCCCCCCCCCCCCCCCCCGCCCCCCCGCACCGAGCGCGATATCGGCGTGAAGGCTTGGAGAATCCCAGCCTGGGTCTCTGGATTTCTGGTCCGGTGACAATGTCGCTACGGCGTCACCAGCACCGAGTCACTGATTTTGGAGTGGGGTTGCCAACCCCTCCAGAATGGGCCTGGAGCCTCCTGGAATTAATGATTGATCGCCAGGACAACCTGAGCGAAACTGCAGAGAGAAAACTGATGGGGGCATCACAGAGGGGTTGTGCGTATCTTTCTGTGGATTAATAAGAAGTCTGTTTGATTGGGCGGAGCGTATAGAATTGTTTGGAGGTGGAAAGTCGCTTGGTAAAACCTCCAGCGATTTGTCAAACCCGGAGTTAGCCCACTCTATGCCGGAGTGTGTGGGGAATAAGGAATATTTGCTCTTAAAACAAGGTCTGTCTGCATTCCTGTCTGTGCAGCCTTGATGCCGGCCCAGATTGGTGCATTGCAGTCAGTGAAGGTTGTATCGTCAATTATTGCACTTGGGAATGGCAATGCTGCTGAAACAATCACAAGGATCCATTTCCTGTTTCACACTTTCGCCGCAACACCTTTTACACCCTTCCTGAGGCCCAAGACTTCCGAATGCAGTCGGACTGTCCGGTATCTCCCTGGCTCGCGTTGCTGATAAACAATTCCTTTCTGAGAAATAAGAACAGGAAATGCTGGAAAGATCTCAGGAGACCGCGCAGCGTCAGAACTGGAGAGAGTTCCAATGAAGGACTGGGAACGTTACCTCCCATTACCCTCCCCACAGACGTTGCCAGAGCTGCAGATTTTTCAGCGTTTCCAGTTTTTATTGCAGATTTCCAGTGCCTGCCCAAACGCGAACTGCCCCAGCACCTCGAATATGTACGGCCGCTCCACACGGTCAAACGCCTTCGCCGCACCCATAGACACGGCCGCCTCCAACTCCCGGCCCGGCAAGGCCTTCATTATGACACTCAATAGCCTCCGAACATTGGCTGATAGTTGCTGCCCCGTCACGAACCCCGTCTGTTCCTCCCCTATCACCCCCAGCACACGATTCCCCATCCGCACCTCCAGCTCCTTCGTCGATAGCTCCACATCCACATTTATACTAGGCGATACGACCCACACTGCTCTGGGCCTTTATCTTTCTTTAAAATGAGTGAGATAGACGCCTGACACAGCGTGGGGTGGGGAGGGGGGGCATTCACCCCTCCCACTGACTCATTGCACATCTCCACTATCAGGGGCCCCAGCTCCGACCCAAACCTCTTATAAAATTCCTCAGGAACCCGTCCGGGTCCAGAACCTTCCCCGACTGCATCGCCCCCACACACTCCATCACCTCCCGGAGACCAAACTGGGGCCCCCAGCCCCTGCACCCTCACCTCATCCACCCTCAGGAGCTCCAGCCCATCCATAAATGCACCTCACGCCCTCATCCCCCACCGGGGGCTCCGAACTGACAATTTCCGATAAAATGCCTCAAACACCCCATTTCGCTCCCCTGCTCGCCACCACCTCATACGTGTAACCGCCCCTCTGGCCCTGCACAGATGTCCCACCGCCTCCCCCATCGACACAAGCCCAAACTCCATTTGGAACATCTGCCTCTCTTTCATCAGCGCCTCCTCAAGCACCACCGAGAATTTCCGGTCCACCGCCAGAATGGCCTCCACCAGCCTCAGTCCCTCTGCCCCCTCCGCCCACACCCTCGGCACCCGAATTGAAATAAACTCCCCTCTAACTACCACCTTCAATGCCTCCCATAACATCGCCACAGAGACCTCCCCCGCCTTACTATGCTCCACATAATTCCAGACAGCCGACCCTATCTTCTCACAGACCTCCTTATTGGCCAATAACCTTGCACCTGACCTCCACTACGGCCTCTGGGAGTTGCCCCCCACCCCACCCCCCACTGTCTGTGCGGAGTCTGCACGGTGTGGCTTGGGTTTCCTCCGGGTGCTCCGGTTTCCTCTCACAGTCCAAAGATGTGCAGGTTAGGTGGATTGGCCGTGATAAATTGCCCTCGGTGACCAAAAAAGGTTTGGTGGAGTTGCTGGGTTATGGGGATAGGGTGGAGGCATGGCCTTAATTGGGGTGCTCTTTCCTTAGGAAACTCGATGGGCCAAATGGCTTCCTTCTGCGATTCTATGAACTCCAGTCAGCCCTATCTCCGCTTCAACCAGCTCCCCCAGATCCACTTCCTGCGCCCATTCCTCCATCTTCCCATTTATACCCACAACCCCAATAACCCACACAATATACAACATGATCAAAGAATCTTCCCCTTGTCCAGATATCTATGCAGTCACACCACCGTCACTCTCCGCTGATCACCCGTCTTCAACCTGCTCCTCAGCGGCCTGTGCACTCCATCCATTGAGGGGCTTGTTACCTGCATACTTTGTGGCCTGCGCTCCCTCAACGCCTTCGAACAATCCCACAATCCGGAGATTCTGCCTCAACCGATCCTCCAAATCGTCCACTTTCCCTCTCAACTTCCTTTGGCCCTCCACCACCCAGCGTAATCATAGAATCACAGAATTTACAGTGCAGAAGGAGGCTGGAGTTTAGAAGGATGAGAGGGGACCTGATCGAGGTTTCTGAGGTGCTAAAAGGGATTGATAAGATAAACGTGGATCAAATGTTCCCCCTTGTGGAGCAATCTAGAACGAGGCGTCACAGATATATGAGAGGCGGTAGATTTAGAACTGAGATGAGGAGGAACTACTTCTCGCAGAGGGTGGTGAATTTGTGGAACTCGCTGCCCCCATAGTGCGGTGGAATCTGAGTCATTAAATGGTTTCAAGGAGGTAGATATATTTCTGATTAAAAATGGGTTAAAGGTATATGGGCAACAGTTAGGGAGGTGGATTTGAGACCAGGAAGAGATCAGCCATGATCTGGTTGAATGGCGGAACAGGCCCGAGAGGCTGAATTGCCGACTTATAGAACATAGAAAAATACAGCACAGAACAGGCCCTTCGGCCCACGATGTTGACTTCTGCTCCTAATTCCTCTGTTCCTATGTAAACTCACTCCTGAAATTCCCTCCCTAAATCTCACCATCTCTCTGCCTGTATCTCCTTTAAGGTATCCTTAGAACTAAACTTTAGTTCACCTGCCCATGATATCTCTTTATGCGACTTGATGTCAACCAGGGGCGAAATTCTCCCCCAACGGCGGGATGCCCGCCGACTGGCGCCAAAGCCGGCGCCAATCAGACGGGCATCGCGCCGGCCCAAAGGTGCGGAAGGCTCCGCATCTTTGGCGGCCTAGCCCCAACATTGAGGGGCTAGGCCGACGCCGGAGGGATTTCCGCCCCGCCAGCTGGCGGAAATGGCGTTTGTTTCCCCGCCAGCTGGCGCGGAAATGCGGTGCATGCGCGGGAGCGTCCGCGGCCGCTGTCAGTTTCCCAGCGCATGCGCGGGAGCGTCAGCGGCCGCTGACAGTTTCCCGCGCATGCGCAGTGGGGAGAGTCACTTCCGCCTCCGCCATGGTGGAGGCCGTGGCGGAGGCGGAAGGGAAAGAGTGCCCCCACGGCACAGGCCCGCCTGCGGATCGGTGGGCCCCGATCGCGGGCCAGGCCACCGTGGGGGCACCCCCCATGGTCAGATCGCCCCGCGCCCCCCCCAGGACCCCGGAGCCCGCCCACGCCGCCTGGTCCCGCCGGTAAATACCAGGTTTGATTTACGCCGGTGGGACAGGCAATTCCTGGGCGGGACTTCGGCCCATCCGGGCCGGAGAATCCAGCGGGGGGTCCCGCCAACCGGCGCGGCCGGATTCCCGCCCCCGCCCAATCTCCGGGAGCGGAGACTTCGGCGGGGGCGGGGGCGGGATTCATGGCGGCCAACGGCCATTCTCCGACCCGGCGGGGGGTCGGAAAATGACGCCCCCGATCTTAGAAATGTTGCTGCTTTCCGATTTAGTGTGCTGTTTCTGGTTGAATGCGCTTTCCTTTTGTGCCTCTTTCCAGCGATACCACAGGTCTTGATCTACACTTTACAGAATTTAAGGAGGATTAGGACCTTGTTGTTAAATGGAGATAATCCCTTCGAAACATTTTCAAATACTAATATTCCTCGTGCAACATTTAATAGGGTTTGCTTCCTATCATATATCTGTTTAATAAGTTTGAAAAGCTCCAGAATGTGGGGATTGCCTTGCCTTGCCAATCCTGTTCATAGATTAGGAGCTGTTTTAAACTCAATTACACATGCTGTCCCCTTCCACCAGCCCACAAAACGTGGTTTGAAGATTTAATAAGTTACCCATTCAGCTCCACCTGCCTCAGGCTTATGGTGTTATTTTTAATGATTAATGGTGGGCCAATGTCGGAAGTTTAACAATGTTTTGTTTCTAGATTTGTGTGGGAAAAATGAAAGCTGTTTTAAGATGAGCTCGTAGGAAGTTTAAATCTATTTCTTATGAGTTTGTTTTGTAAGTTTAAAGCTGTTTCGATGCTGAATTTGTGGCAAGCTTTAAGTTGATTTCGTAAATGTTTGAGGCAAGTTTTGAGCATTTTTAAATTGGTATTTGAGAGTCTGTAGAAAGTTTCCCGACGCTGTTCCCAACAACTGTGGATCAGCCAGTGTCCCCCATTTGACTGGCTGATATTCTAGATGGTTCTCTCTCCTCGGGTTCTGTCCCCCTCACCTTCGGCCCATCAAACCTGCCACTCATCATAACATTCACCAGAATGCCTAATGCAAAGGGAACAACAATTTATACTTCATGAGAAGAGAGTGCGGATTGGTTGGCAAGTGGTCTCTGATTGGCGGAGAATGCAGCAACTGTCGCTCACTTCACATCTGGTATTCTTGCGAATGTCCTGATGGGTGCAGGGCCAGAAGCTTCGACATGTACCTTTCTTCAACAATGCTCAGGCCTGTTCCTTGAGATGTGGGAGATCCATGACGTTTCCAGCGTTCCGGTCGACTAGGTCTGCAGCAAGTGTAACCAATGGCAGCTCCTCACAGACCGGTGGTTTGGTTGCAGCAGCAGTTGGATGCATTTAGGAGCATGCAGGTGGCGGAAAACGTCATAGACAGGAGTTATAGCGATGTGGTCACAGCCAAGGTGCAGGCAGACAGATGAGTGACCGCTAGAAAGGGCAGGCAGTCAGTGCAGGAATCCTCTGTGGCTGTCCCCCTCTCTTAACAGGTATACCTTTCAGGATACTGTTGGGGGGGATAGTCTATCAGGGAAAACAACAGCAGCCAGAACAGTGGCATCACAACTGACTGTTGCTCAGCAGGGGATGGCAAAGTGCAGGAGAGCGATAGCTATAGGGGACTCTATAGTAAGGGGCACAGATAGGCACTTCTGTGGAAGTGAAAGAGAATCCAGGATGGTGTGTTGCCTCCCTGGTGCCTAGGTCAAGGGTGTCTCTGAATGAACGCAGGATATCCTGAAGGGGGAGGGTGAACAGCCAGAGGTCGTAGTACACAAAGGTACTAAGACATAGAATCACAGCTGGCCGCTCGGAGAATCGCTGCACGCCATTTGCAACGGGCGAGCAGTGATTCTCTAGCCCGGATGGGCCGAGCGGCCTGCCCAACACAACGGGTTCTCGCCGGCGCCGTCCACACCTGGTCGCTGCCGGAGGGAACTGCGCGGGAACACTGGGGGGGGGGCGGCCTGTGGGGGGGGGGGAGGGGGGTTCCTGCACCGGGGACGGCCTCAAAAGGGGTCTGGCCCGCTATTGGTGCCCACCGATCGGCGGGCCGGCCTCTCTGAAGGAGGATCTCCTTGCCTCCGCCGCCCCGCAAGATCCATCCGACATCTTCTTGTGGGGCGGTCTCAGGGATGCCGGCAACCGCGCATGCGCGGGTGACGTCATTTACGCGGCGTCAGCCGTGTCATTTACGCGGCACAGCTTTTACGCGCCACCAAGGCCCGGCGCGCGTAAATGACGCAACGCCGCTCCTAGCCCCCCGGGGGTGGGAGAATAGGGGGCTGGGAGGGGACTCAGACGCCGGAGTGAAACACTCCGGTTTTCACTCCGCTGTCGGGACTTAGACTCCCGATGGGAGAATTGCGCCCAGGGATATGGGTCCTATTGAAAAGACAGGCACATGGGCAAAGGGGGCGGGGTAGAGAATGAAGTTAAATCGATAGCAAAGATCGATATAGAGTCAGAAGGCATAGAATTACATTGGGTAGAGTTGAGGAATTGCAAAGGTAAAAAGACCCTAATGGGGATTATGTATAGGCCCCCGAGCAGTAATGAAAATGAAAATGAAAATCGCTTATTGTCACAAGTAGGCTTCAATTGAAGTTACTGTGAAAAGCCCCTAGTCGCCACATTCCGGCGCCTGTTCGGGGAGGCTGGTACGGGAATTGAACCGTGCTGCTGGCCTGCCTTGGTCTGCTTTAAAATCCAGCTATTTAGCCCAGTGAGCTAAACCAGACCTTGATGTCAGGATGTGGGGCAGAAAATAAATCAGGAGATAGAAAAGGCAGGTAAAAAAGGCAATATTACAATAACCATGGGGGACTTCAATATGCAGGTGGACTGGGAAAATCAGGTTGGTAGTGGATCCCAAAAAAAGGAATTTGTGGAACGTTTAAGAGATGGTTTTTTGGAGCAGCTTGTGGTCGAGCCGAATAGGGAACAGGCAATTCTGGATTTGGTGATGTGTAATGAGGCAGACTTGATTAGAGATCTTAAGGTGAAGGAACCTTTAGGGAGCAGTGACCACAATATGATAGAATTTACCCTGTAGTTTGAGAGGGAGAAGCAGGAGTCAGATGTAACAGATTTCCAGGAGAACCAGGGGGCAGAGGTGAGTGCAGTGGCCATCACTAATGAGCAGGTTCTGGGGAAACTGAAAGGTCTGAAGATGCATAAATCACCTGGACCGGATGGAATACACTCCAGGTTCCTAAAAGAGATAGCTGAGGAGATTGTGGAGGCATTGGTGGTGATCTTTCAGGAATCACTGGAGGCGGGAAGGGTCCCAGAGAACTGGAAAGTGGCTAAAGTAACACCGCTGTTTAAGAAGGGAGGGAGGCAGAAGATGGGAAATTCTAGGCCTGTTAGCCTGACTTCAGTCATTGATAAGATTTTAGAGTCTGTTATTAAAGATGAGCTCGCGGAGTATTTGGAAGTGCATGGTAAAATAGGACTGAGTCAGCACGGCTTTGTCAAAGGGAGGTTATGTCTGACAAATCTGTTCTTTGAGAAGGTAACAAGGAAGTTAGACAAAGGACAACCAGTGGACGTGATATATTTAGATTTCCAGAAGGCCTTTGACAAGGTGCCGGATAGGAGATTGTTAAATAAGTTAAGAGCCCAAGGTGTTACGGGTAAGATCCTGGGATGGATAGAGGATTGGCTGACTGGCAGAAGGCAGAGAGTGGGGATAAAGGGGTCTTTTTCAGGATGGCAGCTGGTGACTAGTGGTGTGCCTCAGGGGCCTGTGCTGGGACCACAGCTTTTCACAATGCACATTAATGATCTGTAAGAAGAAACTGAAGGCACTGTTGCTAAGTTTGCAGATGATACAAAGATCTGTAGAGGGACAGGTAGTATTGAGGAAGCAGGCGGGCTGCAGGTGGACTTGGACAGGCTAGGAGAGTGGGCAATGAAGTGGCAGATGAAATACAATGTGGAAAAGTATAATGTTATGCAATTTGGAAGGAGAAATGGAGGCATAGACTATTTTCTAAATGGGGAAATGCTTCAGAAAGCAGAAGCACAAAGAGACTTGGGAGTCCTTGTTCACGATTCTCTTAAGGTTAACATGCAGCTTCAGTCGGCAGTTAAGAAGGCAAATGGAATGTTGGCATTCATGTCAAGAGGGCTAGAATACAAGATCAGGGATGTACGTCTGAGGCTGTTTCAGGTTCTGGATGGACCCCATTTGGAGTATTGTGAGCAGTTTTGGGCCCCGTATCTAAGGAAGGATGTGCTGGCCTTGGAAAAGCTCTGGAGGAGGTTCACAAGAATGATCCCTGGAATGAAGAGCTTGTTGTATGAGGAACGGTTGAGGACTCTGGGTCTGTACTCGTTGGAGTTTAGAAGGATGAGGGGGGATCTTATTGAAACTTACAAGATACTGCGAGGCCTGGATAGAGTGGACGTGGAGAGGATGTTTCCACTTGTAGGAAAAACTGGAACCAGAGGACACAATCTCAGACTAAAGGGAGGATCCTTTAAAACAGAGATGAGGAGGAATTTCTTCAGCCAGAGGGTGGTGAATCTGTGAAACTCTTTGCCGCAGAAGGCTGTGGAGGCCAAATCACTGAGCGTCTTTAAGATAGAGATAGATAGGTTCTTGATTAATAAGGAGATCAGGGGTTATGGGGAGAAGGCAGGAGAATGGGGATGAGAAAAATATCAGCCATGATTGAATGGCGGAGCAGACTCGATGGGCCGAGTGGCTTAATTTTGCTCCTATGTCTTATGGTCTTAGAACATAGAGCATAGAACGATACAGTGCAGTACAGGCCCTTCGGCACACGATGTTGCACCGATGTTGGTCTTATGTTCAATGAGTCGCAGTCTCGCCTCTAAGTCTGAAGGTTGTGGGATCAAAGTCCCAATCCAGTGATTTGAGCCCATGGTCCACGCTGATGCAGTACTGGGGGAGTGCTGCACTGTTGCAGGTGCCATCCTCTGCATGTGAGGTCCCAGTTGCCCTCTCATCTGAGCAGAAAGATTCCATGGCCAGGATTCTGAAGTAGAGCTCGAGAGCTCCCTCCAGTGCCCGAGCCAGTAATTCAGCCAACATCACTAAAGAAAATGATTATCTGCCCATTTGCCTCATTGCTGTCAGTGGGATCGTACTGTGTGAAAACTGTTGTGTTTCCAACAACGGTGACTGTACTTCAGAAAAGCACTCTCATTGACCGTTTGTTTTTTCTGTAAATCCTCCTTCTTTAAAACCACTCGCCAGGTTTCCTGATGTAGCGATTACCCTCCTTGCCCTCACCACCATCTCCCAGATGAATCAACACACCTTGAGGTACTGGGACAGTTTCCATACCTGTACCCAAGGCACACCCTTCCAGAATCCTTTGATAGTTGCCCTGGGCAATGGAGTCAATTGCCCAATCACCCTTCTGGTATCTGATGATTCACTGTGGCGTGGGGGGAAGAGGGAATGGAACTTGAAATCGGGACAAGGAAATGGAAAATAACAACTTCTCTACACGCAATGCCCATCAGTCCTCTCAGAAAAGTTGCCAAATTCTTTTGTCATGTGAGAGTACCTTTAAGAAATGGGTGTTTATAAATGGGTGTATATATAAATATCTGTAGGGAGCGTACCTTTAAGAAATGGGTGTTTATTACTGCAGTGATGTCAGAGAGTGGGTGGAGCTGGGCTGTCTGTCAGCTTTTTACTTTCGCTTTAGGCTTTTTGCTGCAGGGTGGGTTTAGTTTCGTTTTAGTTTTGGAGAAGCTGCAATCACAGCAGGATGTGTGAGAATCTCTGCAAACTTATGTGTGTCCATTTGCTGATTTCCACGTGGTAACTGTTCTCAGTTGTGAAATTAAGCCTGATGTCTTTCTGTACAAAGGGTTTGTTTTGTCTTCTGGATGGTGTTTGGGAATTTAGTAATGATTACTTGAATGAAAATCGCTTATTGTCACAAGTAGGCTTCAAATGAAGTTACTGTGAAAAGCCCCTAGTCGCCACACTCCGGCGCCTGTTCGGGGAGGCTGGTACGGGAATTGAACCCGTGCTGCTGGCCTGCCTTGGTCTGCTTTCAAAGCCAGCGATTTAGTCCTGTGCTAAACCAGCCCTAGTGTTGTACTCTTTGGGGGTTGTATTTGAATTAATGGTTGCTAAGATGTTCACTGTATGTTTTAAAAAGGTTTACTTGAGCTCATAGAATAAACATTGTTTTGCTTTAACAAATACTGTTAGATGTCTGCTGCACCACACCTGTAGAGTGGGCCGTGTGCTCCCCATACCACAATCTATTAAAAGTTGTGGGTCAGGTGAACTCCATGATACACTTTGACGTTCTCTAAATCTGGCCCATAACAAATTGGGGGCTCGAGGGGGATAAAAGTCTATCTATTGGATTGGCTTAGTGAACTTAAAGACGGTGAGCATATCGTGGTTGCTTTTCAGGTGTGGTATTCCAATTGAAGTGGGGAGTGTGTTGTCGACAATTGCTCTTTCAGAGGCTCTGAAGTTTTTGGGGGCGGAGACGGCCACACACAGTACCTTACGGACAGAGACTAAAAGCAGACTTAGATTTGGCAAAAACATTGCAGTTAACATTACCTGACAAAATGCGAAATTCAGTTACAACTTAAACAAATGGAACATGAGAAAGAATTAAAGCAGCTTGAATACGAAAGAGAGAGCGAGGAAAAAGAAAAAGAGAGAGAGGAAAAAGAAAGAGAGAGAGAAGAAAAAGACGGAGAGAAAGAGATAGAGAGGACAAAGAAAAGGAGAGAGAAGAAAGGAGAAAAGAGAGAATAGCCCGAGCCGAACAAAAAGAAAGAGAAAGGGAGATACAGATCAGGGAAAAAGATAAAGAGAGAGAGTTTGAACTTCAGAAAATAGCCATGAAACATGACAGTCAGTTAAAATTGGCAGATGTAAAGGGAAACGTACAGTTGGATGATAATGGTGAGGATAGTGAGAAAGAGCGTCATAGTCGGAAGTTTGGTGGGGTTCTATTTAAATATGTCCAAGCATTGCCAAGGTTTGACGAGAAGGAGGTAGAAGCCTTTTTCATTTCATTTGAGAAGGTGGCTAAGCAAATGAAATGGCCACAGGACATGTGGGTATGACTGATTCAAACAAAGCTGGTAGGTAGGGCTAGTGAAGTGTTTGCATCACTACCGGAGGAGGTATCTGGGACGTATGAGGAGGTGAAAAAATCCATCTCAGGTGCATATGAACTAGTGCCTGAAGCTGACAGACAAAGGTTTAGAAATTTAAGGAAAGAATTTGGTCAAACAACAATGGAGTTTGAAAGGATCAAACAGAGTAATTTTGATAGGTGGATAAGGGCTTTGATGGTTGAAGAAAAGCACTGGATAGGCTGATGTGGTAAAACAGGATAAGACAGTGGGGTTTGTTAAAGTGGTAAAGGAAAGCCCAAGTGAAGCGAAGGAGGCGCAAACGATTGTACAGCCTGATCAAGAGGTGATTGATAAGAAGGTGCCAGATCTCTTTAAAGAATTTACTTGTGTGGGTAAAATTTACTCATGTGTATCAGGAGGAGCAGGTAAAGAAGTCACAATTTTAAGAGATACGGGAGCTAGTCAATCTTTAATGGTGAGAGATGAGGAGTTATGTAGTTTGGAAAGAATATTGCCAGAAAAGGTGGTAATATGTGGAATTCTGGGTGAGAGGAGTAGTGTTCCATTATATAAGGTAAGGTTGGAAAGTCCAGTGAAGAGTGGTGAAGTGGTAGTAGGAGTAATCGATAAACTATCTTGTCCAGGAATATAGCTGATCTTGGGTAATGATATAGCTGGATCACAGGTGGGAGTGATGCCTACTGTGGTTGATAAGCCAGTAGAAAATCAGACAACTGAAGTATTGAAGGACGAATATCCTAGGATTTTTCCAGATTGTGTAGTAACAAGGTCGCAAAGTCACAGGCTAAGACAAGAGGAGAAATCAAAGAGTGAAGATGAAGTTGAAGTGTAATTATCAGAAACGATTTTTGATCAGATTGTTGAAAAAGAACAAGAACAGGTGGAGGATGAGGCGGATATTTTTAGTTCAGGAAAATTGGTGGAGTTACAACAGAAAGATAGAACATAGAACATTACAGCGCAGTACAGGCCCTTCGGCCCTCAATGTTGCGCCGACCTGTGAAACCACTCTGAAGCCCATATGTCTATCCAATGACCATTTGAATGCCCTTAGTGTTGGCGAGTCCACTACTGTTGCTGGCAGGGCATACCACGCCCTTCTCTGAGTAAAGAACCTACCTCTGACATCTATGTCCCCTCAACTTAAAGCTATGTCCCCTCGTGCTAGACATCACCATCCGAGGAAAAAGGCTCTCACTGTCCACACTATCCAATCCTCTGATCATCTTGTATGCCTGAATTAAGTCACCTCTTAATCTTCTCTCTAACGAAAACAGCCTCAAGTCCCTCAGCCTTTCGTCATAAGATCTTCCCTCCATAGCAGGCAACATTCTGGTAAATCTCCTCTGCACCCTTTCCAATGCTTCCACATCCTTCCTATAATGCAGTGACCAGAATTGCATGCAATACTCCAAATGCGGAAATGTAGAAATAAAACGGATGTATCAGAAAGCATATACGGAAGAGGAATCTGAGTGTATACCAGAGTGTTATTACCGTAAAAGTGATGTCTTGATGAGAAAATGGTGAGCATTACATATGCAGGCGGATGGAAAGTGGGTAGAAGTTCATCAAGTAGTATTGCCGGTAGGGTATAGAAAGGAGATGTTGCGAGTTGCACATGAGGTACCAGTGGGAGATCATTTGGGAATAAGGAAAACTCAAGCTAAAATCCAGAAACATTTTTATTGGCCTGGACTACATAAAGATGTAGTTAAATTTTGTCAATCATGTCACACATGTCAAGTGAATATGCTTAAAAGGTACTCTTAAAGGGAAGGAGAGAAAAAGGAGGAGGTTTTAATGATTCCAACTCAAAGTGACGAACCAAATCCAGATGACTATGAATTTGACATACCTCAAATTAAATTGGAAAATGAGGATGTTCTTAAAAATAACACTTTACAGTCAGTGAGTATATGATTGCATATAAGTGTGTGTGATTCTACATGAGTGAGAATGTGTGTGCTTGTACATGAGTATGAGTGTATGTGATTGTACATGAGTGTGAGTGATTATACACAAGTGTGAGTGTGTGTGATTATATATGAGTGTGAGTGTTTGTAATTGTACATGAGCGTGTGATTGGACATGAGTGTGTGCAATTGTACATGGGTGTGTGCGTGATTGTACATGAGTGTGCGTGTGTGTGATTGTACATGAGTGTGAGTGTGTGCGATTGTACATGGGTGTGTGTGATTGTACATGAGTGTGCGTGTGTGTGATTGTACAAGAGTGTGAGTGTGTGAGATTGTACATGGGTGTGTGTGATTGTACATGAGTGTGCGTGTGTGATTGTACACGAGAGTGTGATTGTACATGAGTGTGAGTGTGTGTGATTGGACATGAGTGTGTGTGATTGTCCATGAGTGTGAGTGTGTGCGATTGTACATGGGTGTGTGTGATTGTACATGAGGGTGCATGTGTGTGATTGTACATGAGTGTGAGTGTGTGCGATTGTACATGGGTGTGTGTGATTGTACATGAGTGTGCGTGTGTGTGATTGTACATGAGTGTGAGTGTGTGCAATTGTACATGGGTGTGTGTGATTGTACATGAGTGTGCGTGTGTGATTGTACACTAGAGTGTGATTGTACATGAGTGTGAGTGTGTGTGATTGTACATGAGTATGAGTGTGATTGTACATGAGTGTGTAAGATTGTGCATGAGTGTGAGTGTATGATTGTACATGTTTGAGGTGAGGGACGCCGTTAGTGTCCCTGCTGATTTCATCTGTGGGAAGTGCACCCATCTCCAGCTCCTCAGAAACCGCGTTAGGGAACTGGAGCTGGAGCTGGATGAACTTCGGATCATTCGGGAGGCAGAGGTGGTCATAGATAGAAGCTTCAGGGATGTAGTTGCTCCGAAGAATAAAGATAGATCGGTGACGGTGAGAGGGGCTGGAAGGAAGCAGTCAGTACAGGAATCCCCTGTGGTCGTTCCCCTTAGTAACAAGTATACCGCTTTGGATACTGTTGGGGGGGGACAACTTACCAGGGGTAAGCCATGGGGTACAGGTCTCTGGCACAGAATCTGCCCCTGTTGCTCAGAAGGGAAGGGGCGAGAGGAGCAGAGCATTAGTCATTGGAGACTCCATAGTTAGGGGGATAGATAGGAGATTCTGTGGGAACGAGAGAGACTCGCGGTTGGTGTGTTGCCTCCCAGGTGCCAGGGTGCGTGGGACCGTGTCTCACGCTGTCTCGGATCGTGTTTTCGGGATCCTTAAGGGGAGGGGGAGCAGCCCCAAGTCGTGGTCCACATAGGTACCAACGACATAGGTAGGAAAAGGGATAGGGATGTAAGGCAGGAATTCAGGGAGCTAGGGTGGAAACTTAGATCTAGGACAAACAGAGTTATTATCTCTGGGTTGTTACCCGTGCCACGTGATAGCGAGACGAGGAATAGGGAGAGAGAGGAGTTGAACACGTGGCTACAGGGATGGTGCAGGAGGGAGGGTTTCAGATTTCTGGATAATTGGGGCTCATTCTGGGGTCGGTGGGACCTCTACAAACGGGATGGTCGACACCTGGACCAGAGGGGTACCAATATCCTGAGGGGGAAATTTGCTAATGCTCTTCGGGAGGGTTTAAACTAGTTCAGCAGGGGCTTGGGAACCTGAATTGTAGCTCCAGTATACAGGAGGTTAAGAGTAGTGAGGTCATGAGTAAGGTTTCAAAGTTGCAGGAGTGTACCGGCAGGCAGGAAGGTGGTTTAAAGTATGTCTTCTTCAATGCCAGGAGCATCCGGAATAAGGTGGGTGAACTTGCGGCATGGGTTGGTACCTGGGACATCGATGTTGTGGCAATTTCGGAGACATGGATAGAGCAGGGACAGGAATGGTTGTTGCAGGTGCCTGGGTTTAGATATTTCAGTAAGCTCAGAGAAGGTGGTAAAAGAGGGGGAGGGGTGGCATTGTTAGTCAAGGACAGTATTATGGTGGCAGAAAGGACGTTTGATGAGGACCCGTCTACTGAGGTAGTATCGACTGAGGTTAGAAACAGGAAAGGAGAGGTCACCCTGTTAAGGATTTTCTATAGGCCTCCGAAAGGTTCCAGAGATGTAGAGGAAAGGATTGCAAAGATGATTCTGGATAGGAGCGAAAGCAACAGGGTAGTTGTTATGGGGGACTTTAACTTTCCAAATATTGACTGGAAACGCTATAGTTCGAGTACTTTAGATGGGTCTGTTTTTGTCCAATGTGTGCAGGAGGGTTTCCTGACACAGTATGTAGATAGGCCAACGAGAGGCGAGGCCATATTGGATTTGGTACTGGGTAATGAACCAGGACAGGTGTTAGATTTGGAGGTAGGTGAGCACTTTGGTGATAGTGACCACAATTCGATTACGTTTACTTGAGTGATGGAAAGGGATAGGTATATACCGCAGGGCAAGAGTTATATCTGGGGGAAAGGCAATTATGATGCGATGAGGCAAGACTTAGGATGCATCGGATGGAGAGGAAAACTGCAGGGGATGGGCACAATGGAAATGTGGAGCTTGTTCAAGGAACAGCTACTGTGTGCCCTTGATAAGTATGTACCTGACAGGCAGGGAGCAAGTGGTCGAGCAAGGGAACCGTGGTTTACTAAGGCAGGCGGAACACTTGTCAAGAGGAAGAAGGAGGTTATGTAAAGATGAGACATGAAGGTTCAGTTAGGGTGCTCGAGTGTTACAAGTTAGCTAGGAAGGACCTAAAGAGAGCTAAGACGAGCCAGGAGGGGACATGAGAAGTCTTTGGCAGGTAGGATCAAGGATAACCCGAAAGCTTTCTATAGATATGTCAGGAATAAACGAATGACTAGGGTAAGAGTAGGGCCAGTCAAGGACAGTAGTGGGAAGTTGTGCGTGGAGTCCGAGGAGATAGGAGAGGTGCTAAATGAATATTTTACATCAGTATTCACACAGGAAAAAGACAATGTTGTCGAGGAGAATACTGAGATTCAGGCTACTAGACTAGAAGGGCTTGAGGTTCATAAGGAGGAGGTGTTAGCGATTCTGGAAGTGTGAAAATAGATAAGTCCCCTGGGCCAGATGGGATTTATCCTAGGATTCTCTGGGAAGCTTGGGAGGAGATTGCTGAGCCTTTGGCTTTGATCTTCAAGTCATCTTTGTCGACAGGAATAGTGCCAGAAGACTGGAGGATAGCAAATGTTGCCCCCTTGTTCAATAAAGGGAGTAGAGACAACCCCGGTAACTATAGACCAGTGAGCCTTACTTCTGTTGTGGGCAAAATCTTGGAAAGGTTTATAAGAGATAGGATGTATAATCATCTGGAAAGGAATAATTTGATTAGAGATAGTCAATACGGTTTTGTGAACGGTAGGTCGTGCCTCACAAACCTTATTGAGTTCTTTGAGAAGGTGACCAAACAGGTGGATGAGGGTAAAGCAGTTGATGTGGTGTATATGGATTTCTGTAAAGCGTTTGATAAGGTTCCCCGCGGTAGGCTACTGCAGAAAATACAGAGGCATGGGATTCAGGGTGATTTAGCAGTTTGAATCAGAAATTGGCTAGCTGGAAGAAGACAAAGGGTGGTGGTTGATGGGAAATGTTCAGACTGGAGTCCAGTTACTAGTCGTGTATCACAAGGATCTGTTTTGGGGTCACTGCTGTTTGTCATTTTTATAAATGACCTGGAGGAGGGCGTAGAAGGATGGGTGAGTAAATTTGCAAGTGACACTAAAGTCGGTGGAGTTGTGGACAGTGCGGAAGGATGTCACAAGTTACAGAGGGACATAGGTAAGCTGCAGCGCTGGGCTGAGAGGTGCCAAATGGAGGTTAATGCAGAAAAGTGTGAGGTGATTCATTTTGGAAGGAATAACAGGAAGACAGAGTACTGGGCTAATGGTAAGATTCTTGGCAGTGTGGATGAGCAGAGAGATCTCGGTGTCCATGTACATAGATCCCTGAAAGTTGCCACACAGGTTGAGAGGGTTGTTCAGAAGGCGTACGGTGCCGGTGGCGTGTGCGAGCAGGGCGGCTGCAATAACAAGAGCTCCCGCTGGTGGCCACGATTCGCGGCAATTTGGGGGAAATCCCCGAGTCCTCACGCACCCCCCGACTATCGTCGGCCTTTGGGGCCGCCACGAGCAGCCAGCGGGGCCGGTTTAAAAACCAGCGAAGAACCCCCGCGTGGGTGTCGGGCGGCGGGGGCTGAGGCGCCGGGTCCGGCAGGTCAGAGCAGTGGGGTCGGAGCTACGAGGAGGCCGAGGCGGCAGGCCCGAGGCCAGGGCACCATGTAGGGAGGGTGCTCCACGTCGGAAGGCTCCCACCTAGGAAGAAGAAAGAAGATTGAAGCCTGGTTCCCAGGAGGAGAAAGAAAGACGAAAGAAAGGCAGTCCAAAGATGTGCAGATCAGGTGGATTGGCCATGATAAATTGCCCTTAGTGTCCAAAATTGCCCTTAGTGTTGGGTGGGGTTACTGGGTTATGGGGATAGGGTGGAGGTGTTGACCTTGGGTAGGGTGCTCTTTCCAAGAGCCGGTGCAGACTCAATGGGCCGAATGGCCTCCTTCTGCACTGTAAATTCTATGAATTCTATGATTTAAGGAAGTTTGGTGAGTTTTTTTTTTCAAAAAAGAAGAATGTCAGATTGATGAAGGGCAGGAGGGTGAAGGGGGAGAGGAGAAAGGAAAGAAGATAAAAAACAATAAGCCGCTAAAGGATGCGAAGAGCAGCGTCGAAGAAAGGAGGAAACGCGGGTTCGCCGCCGAAGGAGAAGACGAGCAAAAACAAAAGTGTTGACAGGATGGCAGAAGTCGAACTGCAAGGTGGGGCCGCACTACTTACGGTGGAGAAGACGACCGAGGTGATGGTGGTGGAGCCGGAAAAACGTTTGGTGAGGCACATGGAGATCCTGAGGAAAGAGACGGCGGTCGTGGTGAGGTCATTGTTGGAGGAGGCAATCGGCCCGATCAGGGTGGAGGTGGCAAAGGCATTGGCCGAGGTGAGAGAGCAGGGCGAGAAGATGAAGGAGGTGGAGGAGGCCGTGACACGACACAGCGACCAGGTCACCTCGATGGGGGACGAGCTGCGGAGGGTGGTGGAGGTTAACAGAGGGCTCCGAGCAAAGCTGGAAGACTTGGAAAACCGCTCAAGGCGGCACAATTTGAGAATTGTGGGCTTGCCCGAAGGGACAGAGGGCCCAAGGCCAACGCAATACTTCGCTAAGAAGTTGGCGGAGCTGATTGGGGTGGGTGAGAACTCCTCCCGGTACGAGCTAGACCGAGCTCATCGGTCATTAAGGCCGAAGCCCAAAGTGAACGAGCCGCCAAGGGCAGTAATTATCTGCTTCCATAAGTTTTGCATGAAGGAGAAAGTATTAAACTGGGCGAAGCAGGAGCGTGAGGTGCTGTGGGATGGTACTGCGGTTCGGATCTACCAGGACTGGACGGTGGAGTTGGCGTTTGGGCGAGTGAAGGCGGCTTTGTACAAGAAGGGGGTGCGATTTGGTGTGGTGTACCCGGCGAAGTTGAGACTAACATATAACGCCAAAGACTTTTATTTTGAGACAGTGGAGGCGGCTGAGGCGTTCGTGAGGGCAGAAGGCTTGGGACAGACGTGAAGAGCGGAACTGGAAGAGAGACTGTGGACTGTGTTTGAGCGGCTGGAAAATGTACAAATGTTACAACTTTCTTTTTACTGATTTGTATTGAAATTTACTTCTCTGTGCATTGTTACAGAGTTCAGGTTAATGGCGTTCTGTGTTCCGACGGTTAAATGTTATGTTAGGGAATTGTATGGGTTGGATTGTTGGGTTTGTTTTGGTGTTTCTTTCTCTGGGACTGGGTGGAAGGGGGCGAGAGGTATTTGTGGTGTTGGGTGTTCTAACACACAGAAGAGCCAACACAGTTGCATATGGTACAACACTTGTTTATTTAAACTTGCTATTTACAACTTGGTCTTTGCACTCTGCACGTGGGGGGCTCCCTGCTTGTGGTGTTTCAACAGCTCTTTCATGCTTCCTTCTCCCCAGACCTACTGACCTCCAGGTGTCGTGCTCGTGCTTTTTATGTGGTTGGTGTTCTTGTCTGTGATTGGTTGTGGTGTTGTGTACTCTGATTTGCCTGTTAGTGTGTCCATCATGATGTGTGTGTTTGAATATCATGACATCCCCCCTTTTTACAAAGATATGTGCCTACGTGGTAATAAATATGATCGTGACGTGAGTGCATCTAAGAGTGTGTGTGTGTCGTGTGCAGCATGTGTCTATGACGGAACTATGTACATGGGGCGATGTCGAGTGCGTCACATGAATCCAGTTGTACCATAACATAACAGAAATGCGAACGAGAGAAGAAGAAAAAAAATTTTGAACAGTTGTCCAGTCAGACGACATCTGGAACGATAAACAACAACAGGTTATCATGTAAAATTGTCCAACTTATTAAACATATGAACTGTATTATAAGTCCATTCTAATGGGTTTGCGACGAATTCGGGTTGACCGCCTTAAGGGTGGATCAAGAACCACCGGCTGCTGTGCAGGCATGGCCATGGGTGGCGATGGAAAGGGCGTGATGTGCGGCAGCTCCACAAAGTCATCCTCGGAAGCCTGTTGAGGATCTGGCGTGTTGTGTGGCTGTGAACGTGGAAGTCGGCGAAGGGCGCGCCGATTGCGGCGACGCACGGAACCATCCGGCATGCGAACCAGGAACGAGCGGGGAGCCACTTGTCGGAGGACTTCGGCCGGTGCTGACCAGCCACCATACGGTTGATGGACGCGTACTTTGTCTCCGGAGGACAGGGGGGGCAGGTCCGTCGCTCGTGTGTCGTACCGACCTTTCTGGCGATCACGCTGCAGTTGCATGTCCCGAAGAACCGCCTCATGGTCTGTTGTCGGTGCCAGGACGGAAGGTACCGTCGTCCTGAGGGAGCGACCCATTAGTAGCTGCGCTGGCGAGAGGCCCGTGGATAACGGGGCCGATCGATAGGCCAGCAAGGCAAGGTTAAAGTCCGATCCGGCATCAGCCGCCTTGCACAGGAGCCGCTTTGCGATGTGGACACCCTTTTCAGCCTTCCCGTTCGATTGTGGATGCAGAGGGCTGGATGTCACATGAGTGAAACCATATGCTGCGGCAAAGGACGACCATTCACGGCTGGCAAAACAAGGTCCATTGTCTGACATGACAGTCCTTGGAATGCCATGGCGAGCAAACGTTTCCTTGCAGGCCCCAATGACTGCGGACGACGTCAGATCATGGAGAGGCATGACTTCCGGGTAGTTTGAGAAGTAGTCTATAATAACAATGTAATCTCTGCCGAGCGCGTGAAATAGGTCAACACCCACCTTCGCCCAGGGGGACGTCACCATCTCGTGTGGTAGAAGTGTTTCCGGAGGTTGCGCCGGCTGAAACCTCTGACAGGTTGTGCAGTTGAGCACCATGTTGGCTATGTCTTCATTAATACCCGGCCAATATACCGCCGCCCGGGCCCTTCGTCTGCATTTTTCGACACCCAAGTGGCCTTCGTGTAGTTGACGAAGAATCATCTGGCGCACACTGTGTGGAATGACGATCCTATGCGATTTCATAAGGACCCCGTCTATATTGGTGAGATCATCTCGCACATTGTAAAACTGGGGGCACTGCCCTTTTAGCCACCCTTCCGTCATGTGGCGCATCACTCGCTGCAGCAGAGGGTCAGTCGCCGTCTCTGCGCGTATGTGGGCCAGACAAGGATCATCAGCTGGCATATTTGCTGCTGTCAGAGTCACGTGTGCCTCAATTTGACGCACGAACCCCTCCGCATCTGGTGGTGTGCTCACTGCTCGGGAAAGAGTGTCCGCCACTATGAGTTCCTTCCCCGGAGTGTAGATCAGTTCAAAATCGTACCTCCTGAGTTTGAGTAAGATGCGCTGGAGGCGAGGAGTCATGTCGTTCAGGTCTTTGTTAATGATGTTGACCAGGGGGCGGTGGTCAGTTTCGACCGTGAATCGTGGCAGGCCATACACATAGTCGTGGAACTTGTCCAGTCCAGTTAACAAGCCCAGGCATTCTTTTTCGATTTGCGCGTAGCGCTGTTCGGTAGGGGTCATGGCTCGTGAGGCATACGCAACCGGGGCCCATGATGACGTGCTGTCTTTTTGCAGGAGTACCGCTCCAATACCAGATTGGCTGGCGTCTGTTGAGATCTTTGTAGGGCGAGTCGCGTCAAAGAAGGCCAGCACTGGTGCCGTGACCAGTTTGTGCTTGAGCTCCTCCCATTCCTGCTGATGCGACTGGTGCCAGTTGAATTCCGTCGATTTTTTTACGAGATGGCGCATGTTTGTTGTATGAGAAGCCAGGTTGGGAATGAACTTCCCAAGGAAGTTGACCATGCCCAGGAATCTTAAGACAGCCTTCTTGTCAGCCGGTCGTGGCATGGCTGTGATGGCGCTAACCTTGTCTGCATCGGGACGGACCCCGGACCTTGAGATGTGGTCCCCGAGGAATTTCAGCTCCGTCTGGCCGAAAGCACACTTCGCACGGTTGAGACGCAGGCCATTTTGCCGTATGCGGGTGAAGACACGTCGAAGACGATGCATGTGTTCCTGCGGAGTGGTGGACCAAATGATGATATCGTCCACATATACACGTACCCCTTCGATGCCTTCCATCATCTGCTCCATAATGCGGTGGAATACTTCAGATGCCGAAATGATGCCGAATGGCATCCGGTTGTAGCAGAATCTGCCAAAAGGGGTGTTGAATGTGCATAGTCTTCGGCTGGCCGGGTCCAGTTGGATCTGCCAGAATCCTTTGGACGCATCCAATTTAGTGAATATGTTGGCTCGCGCCATCTCGCTGGTGAGGTCTTCTCGTTTTGGGATGGGATAGTGTTCCCGCATGATGTTGTTGTTCAGATCTTTTGGATCTATACATATACGGAGCTCGCCAGAGGGCTTCTTTACACAGACCATGGAGCTGACCCATGGCGTGGGCTCCGTGACCTTGGATAGGACCCCTTGGTCCTGAAGAATCTGCAGTTGTGCCTTGAGGCGGTCTTTGAGAGGCGCAGGAACCCTGCGAGGTGCGTGAACGACAGGGATGGCGTCCGGTCTGAGTCGAATCTTGTACGTGTGTGGCAATGTCCCCATGCCTTCAAAAACCTCCTGGTTGTGAGCGAGGAGGGAATGGAGATTCGCGTGGAACTCAGCATCCGGGAAGTCGGATATCTCATCTGGAGAGAGAGACATGATGCGCTGTACCAGGTGAAGGACCTTACACGCTTGTGCGCCCAGTAACGAGTCCTTTGATGAGCCCACAACTTCGAAGGGGAGTGTGGCCGTGTACCTCTTGTGAGTCACCTGTAGCTGGCAAGATCCTACGGACGGGATAACGTTCCCGTTATAGTCAACCATCTTAAGCCGGGATGGTGTGATGAGTGGTTTGACCTTCATGGCCTGGACTGCAGAGTAAGCAATCAGGTTGGCGGATGCGCCGGTGTCCAGACGGAAGGCGACGCGCGATCGGTTGACCGTCAGGGTGGCACACCACTCATCGTCTGGATTGATGGCATTGACCTTGTTGACATCAATGACGGCAACTCTGAAGTCATCCTGGTCATCTGCATCACTTAACTGGAAGTCTTGATGCGTGGGCTGGACGGTCCTGACTCGTGTGCGAGGTTGTCGAGGATGCGCCGGATCCATGGGTTGAGCCGCACGACAGCGGGCTGCGTAGTGGCCTATCATGGCACATCTGTTGCACTGTTGGTATTTTGCAGGACATTGCCCTTTTAAGTGTAGACCTCCACACTTGCTGCACGTCATGACGTCACGGCGTTCGTTGCGCCACTGCGCATGCGCAGTGCGATCTTGCGGTGGGCGCGCCTGCGCAGTGCGTCCCTCGTTGTGGCCGTTATTCTTGGCGCGCACCTGCGCGGGAGACCGCGAAAAGCGCGGGAAGCGGCCGCTGTCGTCCGGGCCGTGGGGCGGGAAGAAATCGACGGCCTGGATGCGTTCAACGTCGTGGGCGGCCTGGCTTGCCGATTCGACGGCTGGGGACCCCCTCCGTGCCAACTCGGACGCCTGAAATCGGGCAAAACGGCAGGTCGCATTTTCATGGAGGACACAGGCTTCCACAGCAGACGCTAAGGTGAGGCTCTTTATTTTAAGAAGCTGCTGGCGTAGGCCACTGGAGGCAACGCCAAAAACAATCTGGTCCCTGATCATGGACTCTGTGGTGGTGCCGTAACCGCAGGACTGCGCTAGAATCCGGAGGTGCGTCAAAAAGGGTTGAAAAAGCTCCTCCTTACCTTGCAGGCGTTGCTGAAAGATGTATCTTTCGAAAGTTTCGTTTACTTCAGTTTGAAAGTGCTGGTCCATTTTGAGGATGACCGTGTCATATTTGGCCTGGTTTTCGCCTTCCTCGAACACCAGTGAATTAAAGACATCATTTGGGTGGGGGCCTGCGTAGAAGAGGAGCATTGCAATCTTCGAATCATCCGAGACATTCTGTTTTTCGGTGGCACGGATGTACAGGTCAAATCGCTGCCTGTAGAGCTTCCAGTTGGTGCCTAGGTTCCCCGTGACTTGCATCGGCTGCGGTTTGCCGGTGTGGTCCATGTCCAGAATGGCAGGTTGGTAGGCAGGTATCGATCCACTCCTGTACCATGTGGTGTTGGGTGTTCTAACACACAGAAGAGCCAACACAGTTGCATATGGTACAACACTTGTTTATTTAAACTTGCTATTTACAACTTGGTCTTTGCACTCTGCACGTGGGGGGCTCCCTGCTTGTGGTGTTTCAACAGCTCTTTCATGCTTCCTTCTCCCCAGACCTACTGACCTCCAGGTGTCGTGCTCGTGCTTTTTATGTGGTTGGTGTTCTTGTCTGTGATTGGTTGTGGTGTTGTGTACTCTGATTTGCCTGTTAGTGTGTCCATCATGATGTGTGTGTTTGAATATCATGACAGTATTGGCTGGGGGAGCCACCCGCGCTAGCTAACTAGAGTCAGTTAGTGAACGGGGGTGAGGTGAGAGGTGGATGCGGACGTTGGAGCCTGGATAGCAGGCTTCAATGGGCCTACAAGGCGAGCAAGAGGGGGTGGAGGGAGGGATGTTGGGGGATGTTTTTGTAGGGGGGGTTCTTGGGAGGGGGGGAAGGGGTTCGATGTTAACAATGGACAGGGGCGGGTCAGGCTTATGGAGCAGGGCCCGGTGGTATGGTGATGGTGGATAAGAAAGGTGGGGGGGATGAGAGACCCCCAGTAAGGATAATCACGTGGAACGTGAGAGGGCTAGGAGGTCCGGTCAAGAGGTCAAGGGTGCTTGCACATCATAAAAGTTTGAAAGCCGATGTAGCAATGCTGCAGGAGACTCACTTGAGGGTGAAGGACCAGGTGAGACTTAAAAAGGGCTGGGTTAGCCAAGTGTTTCACTCCGGATTCGAGGGGTAGCGGTGCTGGTCAGCAAAAGGGTACGCTTCCAGATGGAGAAGGTGGTGGCAGATCAGGGGGGTAGATATGTGATTGTGACAGGGGCGCTGGAGGAGGGATTAGTGGCGCTGTTAAGTGTATACGGTCCCAATTGGGACGATGTGGGATTCGCGAGGAAGGTGTTTGGGGCTATTCCCGACTTGGACACGCATGAGCTGATTGTGGGGGGGGGACTGGAACCTGGTGCAAGAGCCAAGGTTGGACAGATCACGGCCGCGCTCGCTGGTCCCATCAGGGGGGGGCGAAGGCGCTGGCTGGGCTAATGGTGGAAATGGGAGGGGTGGACCCTTGGAGGTTCCTGCACCCAAGGGAACGGGAGTATTCGTTTTTCTCAGCGGTCCATTAGGTATACTCGCGGATCGACTTTTTTGTGGTGGGGAAGGCTTTGCTGGCTGGAGTCAAGGGGTCGGAATACTCTGCAATTGCAGTGTCAGATCACGCTCCACATTGGGTGGATATGGTGCTGGAGAAGGGGGCAGCGCAGAGACCGGGGTGGAAACTGGATGTGGGGCTTTTGGGGAACCAAGTATTCTGTGAGAAAATTGAAAAGGTAATTAAGGAATATGTAGGTTTCAATTGTACGGGTGAGGTGTCGAAGGCAGTCGTCTGGGAGGCTTGAAAGGCGGTGGTGAGAGGTGAGGTAATTTCGTTTAAGGCAAGGTGGATAAAGAGGAGAGGCTGGAGCGGCAGAGGGTAATAGATGAGATGTTGGAGGTAGATAGGAGTTATGCAGAGGATGGGGACTCGGCAAAGCTGGAAAAGAGGAAGGAACTACAGGCGAGCTTCGACCGACTGTCCACCAGGAAGGCGGTGCGCCAACTGAGACGAGCAAGGGGTGCAGTTTATGAACATGGAGATAAGGGGCGTATGTTAGCAGGTCAGCTCCGGAGGGAGGCAGCGGCAAGGGAAATTCTTCAGGTGAGGGATAGGGCAGGGAAGTTGGCGGTGGCCCCAGTGCTGATTAATAAGGTTTTTGAGGAGTTTTATGAGAGGTTGTACATGTCAGAGCCACTCAGGGGAGACCGTGAGATGCAGGAATTTCTAGATGGGTTGGAGTACCCGAGGCTAGGGGAGGGGGACAGGGCTACATTAGAAGGAGAAATAGTGGAGCAGGAGATAAAGGATGCGATTGGGAGGATGCAGTCGGGGAAGGTGGCAGGGCCGGATGGGTTTCCGGTGGAATATTATAAAAAATTTAAGGATAGGTTGGCACCCCTGATGGTGGGGATGTTTGAGGAGGGGATAGGGAAGGGGGTGTTGCCACAAACCTTGGGGCAGGCATCGATTTCCCTGTTACTAAAAAAACATAAGGATCTGACGGAGTGTGGGTCGTATCGGCCCATATCACTTCTGAATGTGGACGCAAAAGTGTTGGCGAAGGTACTGGCGGGTAGGCTGGAGGAGTGCCTCCCGAAGGTAATAGGGGAGGATCAGACGGGGTTCGTGAAAGGGAGGCAGCTGTTTTCGAACATTAGGAGGGTTTTGAACGTTGTTATGGCACTGGCGGAAAGAAAGGAAACAGAGGTAGTTGTGGCATTGGACGCCGAGAAGGTGTTTGATCGGGTAGAATGGGGGTACCTGATGGCAGTGCTGGAGCGGTTTGGGATTGGACCAAGGTTTGTGAACTGGGTAAAGCTATTATATAAGAAACTGAAGGCGAGTGTCCGCACAAATAATATCAGTTCGAGATACTTTTCTCTCCACCGTGGGACGAGACAGGGATGTCCTATGTCCCCCCTGCTGTTTGCACTTGTGATTGAGCCGCTGGCCATCGCATTGAGAGGTTCGGGGGTATGGAAAGGAATCGTGCGGGGGGGGGGATAGAGCATAGGGTGTCCTTATATGCCGACTAGTTGCTGCTGTATGTGTCGGAGCCGAGTGCGTCGATAGGAGGAATATTGGAGCTACTGCAGGTATTTGGGTCTTTCTCGGGGTACAAGTTGAACCTGGACAAGAGTGAGTACTTTGAGGTGTCTCGGCCGGGGGTGGGGGCAGGGCTGGGGGGGCTGCCATTCCGGAGAGCAGGGACTCATTTTAGGTATCTGGGGGTGCAGGTTGCCCGGGAGTGGGGGAGGCTTCGCAGGTACAACATCACTAGTTTGGTGGGGAGAGTGAAAGCCGATCTGGCAAGGTGGGACGGCCTTCCTCTGTCACTGGCAGGTCGGGTACAGGCGGTTAAAATGAATGTGCTGCCGCGATTCCTGTTTATTTTTCAATGCCTACCGATTTTCCTGCCAAAGTCTTTTTTCAGGGAGATTGAGGGAAGGATTACGTCGTTCATATGGGGAGGGAAGGTGGCCAGAGTGAGAAAGGTGCTGCTACAGAGGGGAAGGCAGGCAGGGGGTTTGGGTCTCCCGAACTTGTTGTACGACTACTGGGCGGCGAATGTGGAGAAAGTGCGGAGCTGGGTCAGAGGGGTGGATTCCCAGTGGGTCAGAATGGAGGAGAGTTTGTGCAGGGGGTCGGGGCTGAAGGCACTTGCAACAGCGCCGCTCCCGATAGCTCCGGGGAAATATTCAGGGAGTCCGGTAATAATAGCTTCATTGAAAATCTGGAGGCAGTGTCGCCAACACTTCGGGTTGGGTTTAGGGTCAAGGGAAATGCCGATTCGGGGGAACCACAGATTTGAGCCAGGGAGGTGGGATGGAAGTTTTCGGAAATGGGAAGAGAAGGGGATTAAGACGTTAAAAGATTTGTTTCTTCGGGGTCGGTTTGCAGGATTGAGGGAGCTGGAGGTTCGGGATTTTGCCAGGAAGGAGATACAGAGCTTCCCAGAGGAACCAGCCTCCACATTGCTGGAGGAGGTGTTGACGACAAGAGGACTGGAGAAGGGGGCAGTGTCAGCGGTGTACAGAGCTATTTTGGAAGAGGATAAGGCACCACTGGAAGGGATCAAAGCAAAGTGGGAGGAAGAGCTGGGAGAGGTTATAGAGGAGGGGGTCTGGTGTGAGGTGCTCCGGAGAGTGAATGTCTCCACCTCATGTGCGAGGTTGGGGCTGATACAGCTGAAGGTGGTATATAGAGCGCACCTCACGAGGGCGAGGGTGAGCCGATTTTTTGAAGGAGTAGAGGATGTGTGTGAGCGTTGTGGGGGGGGGGGGGGGCCGCGAATCACGTTCATATGTTTTGGTCCTGTCCAGAGCTAGGGGAGTACTGGAAGTAGGTGTTTAGGGTCATTTCCAAGGTGGTGCGTGTGAAACTGGACCCGGGTCCCCAGGAGGCCATATTCGGGGTGTCGGACCAGCCAGGGTTGGAAACGGGAGCGGAGGCAGATATCATAGCTTTAGAGTGGTTTCACAGGTCGGCGCAACATTGAGGGCCGAAGGGCCTGTACTGCGCTGTAATGTTCTATGTTCTATGAGTGTGAGTGTGTGTGATTGTACATGAGTGTGCGTGAGTGTCATTGTACATGAGTGTGAGTGTGTGATTCTACAATAGTGCAAGTGTGTGTGAGAAACTGAGGACAGTATTGGCCTCGACTTTGGCGGTGCGACTCCATGTTTGACCAGCCCGTTGACAACCGATGCTTAGTTTCAGAGTTGCTGTACCTTTACACAGGGCAAGATGCAGGAATGCTGCCCCGGCCCTTGGAGCACCATCCTGACCAGCACCCTGAGGAAAATGCGGGAGAAAAATAACAACTTAAAGAAAGAGAGAGAGAGAGAGAGTGCGAGGGAGAGCAGGTAACTGCTGTGTTGTCAGTGATGTGCCAGGAGCACCTCGCACTGAATGACTGAGAGAAATAATCTCTCTGTAATTACAGGGGTTACACTTTCTGTGTTCTAACTGCACAACACGACTTTAAACACATCGCCTGAGTGTCGGTTGTGTGCCTTCAGCTGCAAATTAAATAAGGAATGAAAATTAATGAAAGCAAATCAGCCAGTTAGAATGTAAGACATGAACTTTACATCAGTTGCTATGGTAACTGGTACATTGAGGCCTGATCACAGATTGAAGCCTAACTATGAGGCATATGGTGCGGTTTGATAGGTGCCATATTTTTCAAGGAGGCCGAAGCCAGTGAATTAGTTGTGAGCTCTGATGCGGGAACTTTGATAATTAATGCAGTTAATTAATTGGTATCCTCTGCATCCCTACTGGCAGTTGTTGATAACAGAGCAGAAAGATTAGGGAGGGGGGGGGGGTGATATATAAGTACTGCTGGGCTAGTGGGCCGCAGAGGGAGAGCTGTCAAGCTGCCAGTCACTGAAAGAAAAAATGTTATTTTCTTTCTGTCGTTTAAATGTTATTCCCGTGTCTCTCACCGTCTGTGGTGGATTCTCTCTGGCTCGCCTCTTCTGTCCGTGCTTTACTGGCCCAACGCTCATCTCCTCAGGCGCAACAGGTCTCGGATCCACCGAGTGGGAGCTTGTGCAGCGGCAACAACACCGGGGCCCCTGTTGTAATGACGAATGTCCCAAGGTGGTTGGCAGCAGAAGCATAAATCAGCCAAAGTCCCAAAGAGAGTCCTGCAGAGAACGAGATCCGTGCGGGGGGCCTAGCCCTCACAAACCTGCAATATTCCCACTGGGCGGCAACCGCAGAGGGAGTAAAGCAGTGTTTCTCAAACTATTTTTCCGGGGACCCATTATTACCAAGCGATCAACCTTCGGGACCCAACCCGGCCGACCTTCGCGGCCCACGCCGGCCGACCTTCGCGGCCCACGCCGGCCGACCTTCGCGGCCCACCATTTTCTCTGACCTTGTTTGCTGCTGACAAAGTGGAAGAAACGGTTTTGGGTCCCTTTGGCCCTCGTCCACGCTCCTCCAACGGAACCTGCTGGATGAAGGTGAAGCCATCCGGTGTCGGAAAGTGGGGAGTCTCCATCTGTCCAAGGTTAAGCTCCACAGCACAATTGTGGCACAGAAGATGGGGGCATAAGGCTCTGCCAGCGAGACTGCCTTTCCCAATCTCAAATGCGACACCCGGATCCTGACCATTCTTGGAGTCAGAAACTTCCACTTCAACAGCATCAAAGTTCAGAAAGCAGCCAATCACATCATTAATTTCTCTGAACTTTTAGCAATGCCGGCTGCGAGCGGCTTTCAAAAAGGCTGCGACCATATAAACAAAATGCGGCCGCATTGCGCATGCGTGCCCACTCATCGGGCAGAGTTTGGCGCACGGGCACCAATGAGTGGGCACGCATATGCAGTGCGGCTGAATTTTTTTTTGTATGGTTGCAGTCTTTTTGAAAGCCGCTCGCAGCCGGCATTGTTAAAAGCCGGCTCTTGCACGCAAATGTGTATCCTGCGACGGACGGCTCCACGACTCTCTCGACACCCGTCCGCGACCCACCGACTTTGAAAATGCCTGGAGTAAAGGGATGGGTAAAGGAGCCAGAAGCTGAGTGGGTGTTCATGGAGGCGGGCTCCTGCAGAGGGACGTCCCTCTGGGCCCTGGCCACTGTGGCACCCCCATCCCCACCTAATAAATATTCAACCAGCCCAGTGGTGGGAGCAACACTCCGGTCGTGGAACCAACTTCGGAATAACCAAAATATCCGACAAGGCCCCCATCAGAAACAACCACAGGTTCACGTTGGTGACCACAGACCTTCAAAAGGTGGAGACAGGGCGGTGGGGGAGGCTGAGAGTTAGGGATTCCTACACCAACAACAGGTTAACAACACTCGAAGAGCTGACAGAAAGATTTCAGCTGACGGGGTGAAATGAACTTAGGTACGTACAACTCAAAAACTTCCAACGAAGGGAACAAGGACATACCCACGACTACCATGACAATCACTGCTCGAGGACCTGCTGATGCGGACATCCTAGGGAAAGGGTGGTGAGATGCATGGGCGACTGCCAAGGAGGGCTTTACCCAGCTGGACAAGACGAGGGAGAAATGGGAGGAGGTTTGGGTGTGATTCCGAGTTGATGCTCCAGGTTGCTGAAGGAACGCGGCCACCATAGGTGGAGTGATTGAAATTGGGAAATGCCGAGGGGGCAGGGATTTGAGGGGAGCCGAGATCTCGGAGCGCGCATTGAGGGGGGTGGGGGTTGGAAGAGATCACAGAGATAGGGAGGGGGGTGGGGGGACATGGGGGAATTTGAAAATAAGGGTGAGGATGGAGGTGTTGTCAAATAAGTGTCAAATGCCGGTCCGGGAGCACAAGTGTGGTGAGTGAACACCTTCTTAGTGTGAGTGGGGACGAGGGGAGCAGTGTTTTGGAGTAGCGTATATTTGCAGAATGGCAGGTCGGAAGAGAGTGCTGGGATAGCATGTTTCTATGAAGCAAGTTGGTGCCGTGTTCCCTATGTTACACCTGTGTTCACAGTCCAGAGTAGGTTGGAAAGCACTCGGGGACATCCCAAGAATGCGAGAGATCTGAATAACCCATTCCCTCCCAACTCTGCATCCCATCGTCGCCGCCTGGGGAATTTTTATTTGAATGATGGGACAATGCATTTGCGAGGATGAAGTTGAGCCGCAGTGTTTGATGTGCGTGAAAATCCAATCAGGTGACATTGTTAAACCTGGGCATCTGGCAGAATTCCCTTGCTTCTAATTATGTAGATGGAAAAAAGTAGCATTTGGGCCTCACTTTGCCAGGAGGCCTGAAAGGTGACGTGTTGTATTCTGAGCGACAAGGAGGCCGCATCCTTGTCAACGCTCAGCGCAGTCTCCTCAACCCTCTCCCACCTGAGTCATTTGTTATATTCTCCTGAGATATGTTTCTATGGAGACGGCCTGGCTCCCGCTCAAGTGGCAGGATGTGTGGGAGTGTCAACAGCGCCGAGTATCGAAACCAGGCCCAGAATTGTCCTTTATTCGGCCTTATTGAAGGGGGGAAAGGAGCAGGGGTCAAGAACGAGGGGCCACAGATACAAGATGCTTTCTGAACTTTAACCAGGGCAGTGCGATGTGACACGGTTTTGAAAGGAGGAAGGAGCGACCAACGAGCTGAATGCGAACATGTTAAAGTGTGGGGGGTGCGTGTGGACATTAACCTCTGAAGGTGGCAGCTGGGGAAAATTGAGAGGTTGTTAAGCTGACATGAACCCTTGGCTTCACTGTTTTCATTGGGTTGGGACCCAAGGACACAGATATAAGATGATTTTCAAAAGAACTTCAGGAGAGATGTCAGGTTTTTTTTTTCATTTCATTTTCAGGTAGCACAGTGGTTAGCACTGTTGCTTCACAGCTCCAGGGTCCCGGGTCCGATTCCCGGCTGTGTGGAGTCTGCATGTTTTACGATCAATTGCCCCTTAGTGTCCCAAAAAAGATTTAGTTGGGGTTACTGGGTTACGGGGATCGGGTGGAGGTGTGGGCTTAAGGAGGGTTCACATTCCAAGGGCCGGTGCAGACTCGATGGGTCGAATGGCCTCCTTCTGCACGGTAGATTCTATGATTCTATAGGTGTAAGAAGAGAGTTGCTGCATTTCCTGAAAGGGGGCGGCAATTAGGTCCAATGGAACCTTTTATTCTCCTTTATTCCTTCGTGGGGTGTTCATGTCCCCTGGCCTTGATCTGAGTGGTTAGCTCGGCCATTTCAGTATCAACCACATTGCTGTGGGTCTGGAGTCACAGGTAGGCCAGACCGGGTAAGCACTGCAGATTTCCTTTCCCAAGGGATATTAGTGATCAATATGGGTTTTTACGACGATCGATGATAGTTTCATGGTCATCATTACCAGGTTTTATCAATTGAATTTAAATTCCACCAGCTGCCGGGGGGAAGGGGGGGGGGGGGGATTTGAACCCCTGTCCCCTGGCCTGGTTTTCTGGATTACAAGTCCAGCGACATTAGCATGACACCGCTGCCTTCCCTTGGAGCAGTTGAGTGGAAATAAGTGGGCAGCACGGTAGCATTGTGGATAGCACAATTGCTTCACAGCTCCAGGGTAACAGGTTCGATTCCGGCTTGGGTCACTGTCTGTGCGGAGTCTGCACATCCTCCCCGTGTCTGCGTGGGTTTCCTCCGGGTGCTCCGGTTTCCTCCCACAGTCCAAAGATGTGCAGGTTAGGTGGATTGGCCATGCTAAATTGCCCTTAGTGTCCATAAAGGTTGGGTAGTGTGACTGGGTTATGGGGATGGGGAGGAAGTGAGGGCCTAAGTGGGCTGTTCTTTCCAAGAGCCGGTGCAGACTCGATGGGCCAAATGGCCTCCTTCTGCACTGTAAATTCTATGATTCTAAACTGTCCCCATCAAACACTCCCAGGACAGGTACAGCACGGCGTTAGATACAGAGTAAAGCTCCCTCTATACTGTCCCCATCAAACACTCCCAGGACAGGTAAGCATGGGGTTAGATATAGAGTAAAGCTCACTCCACATGGTCCCCATCAAACACTCTAGGGCAAGTATAGCAGAGGCTTTTTTTGTAAATATTTTTATTGAACAATTTTATATTTATAATAATAAGAATCTTTATTGTCACAAGTAGGCTTACATTAACACCGCAATGAAGTTACTGTGAAAAGCCCCCAGTCGCCACATTACAGCGCCTGTTCGGGTACACAGAGGGAGAATTCAGAATCTCCAATTCACCTTACAAGCACGTCCTTCGGGACTTGTGGGAGGAAACCGGAGCACCCGGAGGAAACCCACGCAAAACTGGGGAGAACGTGCAGACTCCGCACAGTGTCCCAAGCCAGGAATCGAATAGGGACCTAGGGGCTGTGAAGCAGCAGTGCTAACCACTGTGCTGCCATGCTGCCCCATACAGAAATGTAAAAACATAACACAGAAACAAGAACAGCCCCAAACCCCCTACCCCCCTCAAGTCGCTGACAGTGACCAACTCTTTAAAATGCATAACAAACGGTTGCCATCTTACTCCCTCTCCAAATAAAACTTTCCAGGAGGGCCCCCAGTCACACCGAGGTTCATCTCCACTCCGGCAGTACCTGCGTGCGAGCAATCAGCGAGGCGAAGGATAAAGCACCCGCCCCGCCCCGCCCCTGCCCCGCCCCTGCCTCGCACCGCACCGCCCCACCCCGCCCTGCCCCGCCCCGCCCCCGCCCCGCCAGCAACTCCGGCAGCTCGAACAGCCTAGGGCGTCCGGTAACAGCTCGCTGCCTCAGAAAGATGCTGAAGAAAGAGCCCCAAAAGAATACAGCACAGGTTTAGATACAGAGTAACTTAGACACCGTACTGACACTCCCTCAGTACTGACCCTCTGACAGTGCGGCACTCCCTCAGTACTAACCCTCTGACAGTGCGGCGCTCCCTCAGTACTGACGCTCTGACAGTGCGGCTCTCCCTCAGTACTGAACCTCTGACAGTGCAGCACTCCCTCAGTACTGACCCTCTGACAGTGCGGCACTCCCTTAGTACTAACCCTCTGACAGTGCGGCGCTCCCTCAGTACTGACGCTCTGACAGTGCGGCTCTCCCTCAGTACTAACCCTCTGACAGTGCGGCGCTCCCTCAGTACTGACGCTCTGACAGTGCGGCTCTCCCTCAGTACTGACCCTCTGACAGTGCGGCACTCCCTCGGTACTGACCCTCTGACAGTGCGGCGCTCCCTCAGTACTGACGCTCTGACAGTGCGGCACTCCCTCAGTACTGACCCTCTGACAGTGCAGCACTCCCTCAGTACTGACCCTCTGACAGTGCGGCACTCCCTCAGTACTGACCCTCTGACAGTGCAGCACTCCCTCAGTACTGACTCTGACAGTGCAGCACTCCCACAGTACTGACTCTCTGACAGTGCAGCTCTCTCTCAGTACTAACCCTCTGACAGTGCGGCGCTCCCTCAGTACTGACGCTCTGACAGTGCGGCTCTCCCTCAGTACTGACCCTCTGACAGTGCGGCACTCCCTCGGTACTGACCCTCTGACAGTGCGGCGCTTCCTCAGTACTGACGCTCTGACAGTGCGGCACTCCCTCAGTACTGACCCTCTGACAGTGCAGCACTCCCTCAGTACTGACCCTCTGACAGTGCGGCACTCCCTCAGTACTGACCCTCTGACAGTGCAGCACTCCCTCAGTACTGACTCTCTGACAGTGCACCACTCCCTCAGTACTGACTCTCTGACAGTGCAGCTCTCCCTCAGTACTGACCCTCTGACAGTGCAGCACTCCCTCAGTACTGACCCTGTAACAGTGCAGCACTCCCTCAGTACTGACCCACTGACAGTGCAGCACTCCCTCAGTACTGACTCTCTGACAGTGCGGCACTCCCTCAGCACTGACCCTCTGACAGTGCGGCACTCCCTCAGCACTGACTCTCTGACAGTGCGGCACTCCCTCAGTACTGACTCTCAGACCGTGCGGCACTACCTCAGTACTGACCCTCTGACAGTGCAGCACTCCCTCAGTACTGACCGTCTGATAGGGCAGGGCTCCCTCAGTACTGACCCTCTGACAGTGCAGGACTCCCTCAGTACTGACCCTCTGACAGTGCAGCACTCCCTCAGTACTGACCCTCTGACAGTGCGGCGCTCCCTCAGTACTGACCCTCTGACAGTGCAGTACTCCCTCAGTACTGACCCTCTGACAGTGCAGCACTCCCTCAGTACTGACCCTCCCACAGTGCCGCATTCCCTCAGTACTGACTCTCTGACAGTGCAGCACTCCCTCGGTACTGACCCTGTGACAGCGCAGCACTTCCTCAGTACTGACCCTCTGACAGTGCAGCACTCCCTCAGTACTGACCCTCTGACAGTGCGGCGCTCCCTCAGTACTGACCCTCTGACAGTGCAGTACTCCCTCAGTACTGACCCTCTGACAGTGCAGCACTCCCTCAGTACTGACCCTCCCACAGTGCCGCATTCCCTCAGTACTGACTCTCTGACAGTGCAGCACTCCCTCGGTACTGACCCTGTGACAGCGCAGCAATTCCTCAGTACTGACCCTCTGACAGTGCAGCACTCCCTCAGTACTGACCCTCTGACAGTGCAGCACTCCCTCAGTACTGACCCTCTGACAGTGCAGCACTCCCTCAGTACTGACCCTCTGACAGTGCAGCACTCCCTCAGTACTGACTCTCTGTCAGTGCGGCACTCCCTCAAACTGACCCTCTGACAGTGCAGTAATCCCTCAGTACTGACTCTCTGACAGTGCAGCACTCCCTCAGTACTGACCCTCTGACAGTGCAGCACTCCCTCAGTACTGACTCTCTAACAGTGCGGCACTCCCTCAGTACTGACCCTCTGACAGTGCGGCACTCCCTCAGTACTGACCCTCTGACAGTGCAGCACTCCCTCAGTACTGACTCTCTGACAGTGCGGCACTCCCTCAGTACTGACTCTCTGACAGTGCGGCACTCCCTCAGTACTGACCCTCTGACAGTGCAGCACTCCCTCAGTACTGACCCTCTGACAGTTCAGGGCTCCCTCAGTACTGACCCTCTGACAGTGCAGCACTCCCTCAGTACTGACCCTCTGACAGTGCAGCACTCCCTCAGTACTGACCCTCAGACAGTGTGGCGCTCCCTGAGTACTGACCCTCTGACAGTGCAGCACTCCCTCAGTACTGACCCTCCCACAGTGCAGCACTCCCTTAGTACTGACCCTCTGACAGTGCAGTACTCCCTCAGTACTGACCCTCTGACAGTGCAGCACTCCCTCAGTACTGACCCTCTGACAGTGCAGCACTCCCTCAGTACTGACCCTCTGACAGTGCGGCACTCCCTTAGAACTGACCCTCTCACAGTGCAGCACTCCCTCAGTACTGACCCTCTGACAGTGCGGCACTCCCTCAGTACTGACCCTCTGACAGTGCGGCTCTCCCTCAGTACTGACTCTCTGACAGTGCGGCACTCCCTCAGTACTGACCCTCTGACAGTGCGGCACTCCCTCAGTACTGACCCTCTGACAGTGCAGCACTCCCTCAGTACTGACTCTCTGACAGTGCGGCACTCCCTCAGTACTGACTCTCAGACCGTGCGGCACTACCTCAGTACTGACCCTCTGACAGTGCGGCTCTCCCTCAGAACTGACCCTCTGACAGTGCAGGGCTCCCTCAGTACTGACCCTCTGACAGTGCAGCACTCCCTCAGTACTGACCCTCTGACAGTGCAGCACTCCCTCAGTACTGACCCTCTGACAGTGCAGGGCTCCCTCAGTACGGACCCTCTGACAGTGCAGCACTCCCTCAGTACTGACGCTCTGACAGTGCAGCACTCCCTCAGTACTGACCCTCTGACAGTGCTGCGCTCCCTGAGTACTGACCCTCTGACAGTGCAGTACTCCCTCAGTACTGACCCTCTGACAGTGCAGCACTCCCTCAGTACTGACCCTCCCACAGTGCCGCACTCCCTCAGTACTGACCCTCTGACAGTGCAGCACTCCCTCGGTACAGACCCTGTGACAGCGCAGCACTTCCGCAGTACTGACCCTCTGACAGTGCAGCACTCCCTCAGTACTGACCCTCTGACAGTGCAGCACTCCCTCAGTACTGACTCTCTGACAGTGCGGCACTCCCTCAGTACTGACTCTCTGACAGTGCAGCTCTCTCTCAGTACTAACCCTCTGACAGTGCGGCGCTCCCTCAGTACTGACGCTCTGACAGTGCGGCTCTCCCTCAGTACTGACCCTCTGACAGTGCGGCACTCCCTCGGTACTGACCCTCTGACAGTGCGGCGCTCCCTCAGTACTGACGCTCTGACAGTGCGGCACTCCCTCAGTACTGACCCTCTGACAGTGCAGCACTCCCTCAGTACTGACCCTCTGACAGTGCGGCACTCCCTCAGTACTGACCCTCTGACAGTGCAGCACTCCCTCAGTACTGACTCTCTGACAGTGCACCACTCCCTCAGTACTGACTCTCTGACAGTGCAGCTCTCCCTCAGTACTGACCCTCTGACAGTGCAGCACTCCCTCAGTACTGACCCTGTAACAGTGCAGCACTCCCTCAGTACTGACCCACTGACAGTGCAGCACTCCCTCAGTACTGACTCTCTGACAGTGCGGCACTCCATCAGCACTGACCCTCTGACAGTGCGGCACTCCCTCAGCACTGACTCTCTGACAGTGCGGCACTCCCTCAGTACTGACTCTCAGACCGTGCGGCACTACCTCAGCACTGACCCTCTGACAGTGCAGCACTCCCTCAGTACTGACCGTCTGATAGGGCAGGGCTCCCTCAGTACTGACCCTCTGACAGTGCAGGACTCCCTCAGTACTGACCCTCTGACAGTGCAGCACTCCCTCAGTACTGACCCTCTGACAGTGCGGCGCTCCCTCAGTACTGACCCTCTGACAGTGCAGTACTCCCTCAGTACTGACCCTCTGACAGTGCAGCACTCCCTCAGTACTGACCCTCCCACAGTGCCGCATTCCCTCAGTACTGACTCTCTGACAGTGCAGCACTCCCTCGGTACTGACCCTGTGACAGCGCAGCACTTCCTCAGTACTGACCCTCTGACAGTGCAGCACTCCCTCAGTACTGACCCTCTGACAGTGCGGCGCTCCCTCAGTACTGACCCTCTGACAGTGCAGTACTCCCTCAGTACTGACCCTCTGACAGTGCAGCACTCCCTCAGTACTGACCCTCCCACAGTGCCGCATTCCCTCAGTACTGACACTCTGACAGTGCAGCACTCCCTCGGTACTGACCCTGTGACAGCGCAGCACTTCCTCAGTACTGACCCTCTGACAGTGCAGCACTCCCTCAGTACTGACCCTCTGACAGTGCAGCACTCCCTCAGTACTGACCCTCTGACAGTGCAGCACTCCCTCAGTACTGACTCTCTGTCAGTGCGGCACTCCCTCAAACTGACCCTCTGACAGTGCAGTAATCCCTCAGTACTGACTCTCTGACAGTGCAGCACTCCCTCAGTACTGACCCTCTGACAGTGCAGCACTCCCTCAGTACTGACTCTCTGACAGTGCGGCACTCCCTCAGTACTGACCCTCTGACAGTGCGGCACTCCCTCAGTACTGACCCTCTGACAGTGCAGCACTCCCTCAGTACTGACTCTCTGACAGTGCGGCACTCCCTCAGTACTGACTCTCTGACAGTGCGGCACTCCCTCAGTACTGACCCTCTGACAGTGCAGCACTCCCTCAGTACTGACCCTCTGACAGTTCAGGGCTCCCTCAGTACTGACCCTCTGACAGTGCAGCACTCCCTCAGTACTGACCCTCTGACAGTGCAGCACTCCCTCAGTACTGACCCTCTGACAGTGTGGCGCTCCCTCAGTACTGACCCTCTGACAGTGCAGCACTCCCTCAGTACTGACCCTCCCACAGTGCAGCACTCCCTTAGTACTGACCCTCTGACAGTGCAGTACTCCCTCAGTACTGACCCTCTGACAGTGCAGCACTCCCTCAGTACTGACCCTCTGACAGTGCAGCACTCCCTCAGTACTGACCCTCTGACAGTGCGGCACTCCCTTAGAACTGACCCTCTCACAGTGCAGCACTCCCTCAGTACTGACCCTCTGACAGTGCGGCACTCCCTCAGTACTGACCCTCTGACAGTGCGGCTCTCCCTCAGTACTGACTCTCTGACAGTGCGGCACTCCCTCAGTACTGACCCTCTGACAGTGCGGCACTCCCTCAGTACTGACCCTCTGACAGTGCAGCACTCCCTCAGTACTGACTCTCTGACAGTGCGGCACTCCCTCAGTACTGACTCTCAGACCGTGCGGCACTACCTCAGTACTGACCCTCTGACAGTGCGGCTCTCCCTCAGAACTGACCCTCTGACAGTGCAGGGCTCCCTCAGTACTGACCCTCTGACAGTGCAGCACTCCCTCAGTACTGACCCTCTGACAGTGCAGCACTCCCTCAGTACTGACCCTCTGACAGTGCAGGGCTCCCTCAGTACGGACCCTCTGACAGTGCAGCACTCCCTCAGTACTGACGCTCTGACAGTGCAGCACTCCCTCAGTACTGACCCTCTGACAGTGCGGCGCTCCCTGAGTACTGACCCTCTGACAGTGCAGCACTCCCTCAGTACTGACTCGCTGACAGTGCGGCACTCCCTCAGCACTGACCCTCTGACAGTGCGGCACTCCCTCAGCACTGACTCTCTGACAGTGCGGCACTCCCTCAGTACTGACTCTCAGACCGTGCGGCACTACCTCAGCACTGACCCTCTGACAGTGCAGCACTCCCTCAGTACTGACCGTCTGATAGGGCAGGGCTCCCTCAGTACTGACCCTCTGACAGTGCAGGACTCCCTCAGTACTGACCCTCTGACAGTGCAGCACTCCCTCAGTACTGACCCTCTGACAGTGCGGCGCTCCCTCAGTACTGACCCTCTGACAGTGCAGTACTCCCTCAGTACTGACCCTCTGACAGTGCAGCACTCCCTCAGTACTGACCCTCCCACAGTGCCGCATTCCCTCAGTACTGACTCTCTGACAGTGCAGCACTCCCTCGGTACTGACCCTGTGACAGCGCAGCACTTCCTCAGTACTGACCCTCTGACAGTGCAGCACTCCCTCAGTACTGACCCTCTGACAGTGCGGCGCTCCCTCAGTACTGACCCTCTGACAGTGCAGTACTCCCTCAGTACTGACCCTCTGACAGTGCAGCACTCCCTCAGTACTGACCCTCCCACAGTGCCGCATTCCCTCAGTACTGACACTCTGACAGTGCAGCACTCCCTCGGTACTGACCCTGTGACAGCGCAGCACTTCCTCAGTACTGACCCTCTGACAGTGCAGCACTCCCTCAGTACTGACCCTCTGATAGTGCAGCACTCCCTCAGTACTGACCCTCTGACAGTGCAGCACTCCCTCAGTACTGACTCTCTGTCAGTGCGGCACTCCCTCAAACTGACCCTCTGACAGTGCAGTAATCCCTCAGTACTGACTCTCTGACAGTGCAGCACTCCCTCAGTACTGACCCTCTGACAGTGCAGCACTCCCTCAGTACTGACTCTCTGACAGTGCGGCACTCCCTCAGTACTGACCCTCTGACAGTGCGGCACTCCCTCAGTACTGACCCTCTGACAGTGCAGCACTCCCTCAGTACTGACTCTCTGACAGTGCGGCACTCCCTCAGTACTGACTCTCTGACAGTGCGGCACTCCCTCAGTACTGACCCTCTGACAGTGCAGCACTCCCTCAGTACTGACCCTCTGACAGTTCAGGGCTCCCTCAGTACTGACCCTCTGACAGTGCAGCACTCCCTCAGTACTGACCCTCTGACAGTGCAGCACTCCCTCAGTACTGACCCTCTGACAGTGTGGCGCTCCCTCAGTACTGACCCTCTGACAGTGCAGCACTCCCTCAGTACTGACCCTCCCACAGTGCAGCACTCCCTTAGTACTGACCCTCTGACAGTGCAGTACTCCCTCAGTACTGACCCTCTGACAGTGCAGCACTCCCTCAGTACTGACCCTCTGACAGTGCAGCACTCCCTCAGTACTGACCCTCTGACAGTGCGGCACTCCCTTAGAACTGACCCTCTCACAGTGCAGCACTCCCTCAGTACTGACCCTCTGACAGTGCGGCACTCCCTCAGTACTGACCCTCTGACAGTGCGGCTCTCCCTCAGTACTGACTCTCTGACAGTGCGGCACTCCCTCAGTACTGACCCTCTGACAGTGCGGCACTCCCTCAGTACTGACCCTCTGACAGTGCAGCACTCCCTCAGTACTGACTCTCTGACAGTGCGGCACTCCCTCAGTACTGACTCTCAGACCGTGCGGCACTACCTCAGTACTGACCCTCTGACAGTGCGGCTCTCCCTCAGAACTGACCCTCTGACAGTGCAGGGCTCCCTCAGTACTGACCCTCTGACAGTGCAGCACTCCCTCAGTACTGACCCTCTGACAGTGCAGCACTCCCTCAGTACTGACCCTCTGACAGTGCAGGGCTCCCTCAGTACGGACCCTCTGACAGTGCAGCACTCCCTCAGTACTGACGCTCTGACAGTGCAGCACTCCCTCAGTACTGACCCTCTGACAGTGCGGCGCTCCCTGAGTACTGACCCTCTGACAGTGCAGTACTCCCTCAGTACTGACCCTCTGACAGTGCAGCACTCCCTCAGTACTGACCCTCCCACAGTGCCGCACTCCCTCAGTACTGACCCTCTGACAGTGCAGCACTCCCTCGGTACAGACCCTGTGACAGCGCAGCACTTCCGCAGTACTGACCCTCTGACAGTGCAGCACTCCCTCAGTACTGACCCTCTGACAGTGCAACACTCCCTCAGTACTGACTCTCTGACAGTGCGGCACTCCCTCAGTACTGACTCTCTGACAGTGCGGCACTCCCTCAGTACTGACCCTCTGACAGTGCAGCACTCCCTCAGTACTGACCCTCTGACAGCGCAGGGCTCCCTCAGTACTGACCCTCTGACAGTGCGGCGCTCCCTCAGTACTGACCCTCTGACAGTGCAGCACTCCCTCAGTACTGACCCTCCCACAGTGCAGCACTCCCTTAGTACTGACCCTCTGACAGTGCAGTACTCCCTCAGTACTGACCCTCTGACAGTGCAGCACTCCCATAGTACTGACCCTCTGACAGTGCAGAACTCCCTCAGTACTGACCCTCTGACAGTGCGGCACTCCCTTAGTACTGACCCTCTGACAGTGCAGTACTCCCTTAGTACTGACCATCTGACAGTGCGGCACTCCCTCAGTACTGACCCTCTGACAGTGCGGCTCTCCCTCAGTACTGACCCTTTGACAGTGCAGCGCTCCCTCAATACTGACCCTCTGACAATGCAGCGCTCCCACAATGCAGACCCTCTGACAGTGCATCACTCCCTCAGTACTGACCCTATGACTGTGCAGCACTCTCTCAGCACTGGCCCTCTGACAGTGACGCACTCCCTCAGCACTGACCCTCTGACAGTGCAACACTCCCTCAGTACTGACCCTCTGACAGTGCAGCACTCCCTCAGTACTGACCCTCTGACAGTGCAATGCTCCCTCAATACTCACCCTCTGGCAGTGCAACTCTCCCTCAGCACTGACCGTCTGACAGTGTAGCACTCCCTCAGTACTAACCCTCTGACAGTGCAGCACTCCCTCAGCACAGGCCCTCTGACAGTGCAGCACTACCTCAGTACTGACCCTCTGGCAGCGCAGCACTCCCTCAGTACTGACCCTCCCACAGTGCATCACTCCCTTAGTACTGACCCTCTGACAGTGCAGTACTCCCTCAGTACTGACCCTCTGACAGTGCAGCACTCGCTCAGTACTGACCCTCTGACAGTGCAGCACTCCCTCAGTACTGACCCTCTGACAGTGCGGCACTCCCTTAGTACTGACCCTCTGACAGTGCAGCACTCCCTCAGTACTGACCCTCTGACAGTGCGGCACTCCCTCAGTACTGACCCTCTGACAGTGCGGCTCTCCCTCAGTACTGACTCTCTGACAGTGCGGCACTCCCTCAGTACTGACCCTCTGGCAGTGCGGCACTCCCTCAGTACTGACCCTCTGACAGTGCAGCACTCCCTCAGTACTGACTCTCTGACAGTGCGGCACTACCTCAGTACTGACTCTCACACCGTGCGGCACTACCTCAGTACTGACCCTCTGACAGTGCGGTTCTCCCTCAGAACTGACCCTCTGAGAGTGCAGGGCTCCCTCAGTACTGACCCTCTGACAGTGCAGCACTCCCTCAGTACTGACCCTCTGACAGTGCAGCACTCCCTCAGTACTGACCCTCTGACAGTGCAGGGCTCCCTCAGTACTGACCCTCTGACAGTGCAGCACTCCCTCAGTACTGACCCTCTGACAGTGCAGCACTCCCTCAGTACTGACCCTCTGACAGTGCGGCGCTCCCTGAGTACTGACCCTCTGACAGTGCAGTACTCCCTCAGTACTGACCCTCTGACAGTGCAGCACTCCCTCAGTACTGACCCTCCCACAGTGCCGCACTCCCTCAGTACTGACCCTCTGACAGTGCAGCACTCCCTCGGTACTGACCCTGTGACAGCGCAGCACTTCCTCAGTACTGACCCTCTGACAGTGCAGCACTCCCTCAGTACTGACCCTCTGACAGTGCAGCACTCCCTCAGTATTGACCCTCTGACAGTGCAGCACTCCCTCAGTACTGACCCTCTGACAGTGCAGCACTCCCTCAGTACTGACTCTCTGACAGTGCGGCACTCCCTCAGTACTGACCCTCTGACAGTGCGGCACTCCCTCAGTACTGACCCTCTGACAGTGCAGCACTCCCTCAGTACTGACTCTCTGACAGTGCGGCACTCCCTCAGTACTGACTCTCTGACAGTGCGGCACTCCCTCAGTACTGACCCTCTGACAGTGCAGCACTCCCTCAGTACTGACCCTCCAACAGTGCAGCACTCCCTTAGTACTGACCCTCTGACAGTGCGGCGCTCCCTCAGTACTGACCCTCTGACAGTGCAGCACTCCCTCAGTACTGACCCTCCAACAGTGCAGCACTCCCTTAGTACTGACCCTCTGACAGTGCAGTACTCCCTCAGTACTGACCCTCTGACAGTGCAGCACTCCCTCAGTGCTGACCCTCTGACAGTGCAGCACTCCCTCAGTACTGACCCTCTGACAGTGCGGCACTCCCTTAGTACTGACCCTCTGACAGTGCAGTACTCCCTTAGTACTGACCATCTGACAGTGCGGCACTCCCTCAGTACTGACCCTCTGACAGTGCGGCTCTCCCTCAGTACTGACCCTTTGACAGTGCAGCGCTCCCTCAATACTGACCCTCTGACAATGCAGCGCTACCACAATGCAGACCCTCTGACAGTGCAGCACTCCCTCAGTACTGACCCTATGACTGTGCAGCACTCTCTCAGCACTGGCCCTCTGACAGTGCAACACTCCCTCAGTACTGACCCTCTGACAGTGCAGCACTCCCTCAGTACTGACCCTCTGACAGTGCAATGCTCCCTCAATACTCACCCTCTGGCAGTGCAACTCTCCCTCAGCACTGACCGTCTGACAGTGTAGCACTCCCTCAGTACTAACCCTCTGACAGTGCAGCACTCCCTCAGCACTGGCCCTCTGACAGTGCGGCACTCCCTCAGCACTGGCCCTCTGACAGTGCGGCACTCCCTCAGTACTGACCCTCTGACAGTGCAGCACTCCCTCAGTACTGACCCTCTGACAGTGCGGCTCTCCCTCAGTACTGACTCTCTGACAGTGCGGCACTCCCTCAGTACTGACCCTCTGGCAGTGCGGCACTCCCTCAGTACTGACCCTCTGACAGTGCAGCACTCCCTCAGTACTGACTCTCTGACAGTGCGGCACTACCTCAGTACTGACTCTCACACCGTGCGGCACTACCTCAGTACTGACCCTCTGACAGTGCGGCTCTCCCTCAGAACTGACCCTCTGACAGTGCAGGGCTCCCTCAGTACTGACCCTCTGACAGTGCAGCACTCCCTCAGTACTGACCCTCTGACAGTGCAGCACTCCCTCAGTACTGACCCTCTGACAGTGCAGGGCTCCCTCAGTACTGACCCTCTGACAGTGCAGCACTCCCTCAGTACTGACCCTCTGACAGTGCAGCACTCCCTCAGTACTGACCCTCTGACAGTGCGGCGCTCCCTGAGTACTGACCCTCTGACAGTGCAGTACTCCCTCAGTACTGACCCTCTGACAGTGCAGCACTCCCTCAGTACTGACCCTCCCACAGTGCCGCACTCACTCAGTACTGACCCTCTGACAGTGCAGCACTCCCTCGGTACTGACCCTGTGACAGCGCAGCACTTCCTCAGTACTGACCCTCTGACAGTGCAGCACTCCCTCAGTACTGACCCTCTGACAGTGCAGCACTCCCTCAGTATTGACCCTCTGACAGTGCAGCACTCCCTCAGTACTGACCCTCTGACAGTGCAGCACTCCCTCAGTACTGACTCTCTGACAGTGCGGCACTCCCTCAGTACTGACCCTCTGACAGTGCGGCACTCCCTCAGTACTGACCCTCTGACAGTACAGCACTCCCTCAGTACTGACTCTCTGACAGTGCGGCACTCCCTCAGTACTGACTCTCTGACAGTGCGGCACTCCCTCAGTACTGACCCTCTGACAGTGCAGCACTCCCTCAGTACTGACCCTCTGACAGTGCAGGGCTCCCTCAGTACTGACCCTCTGACAGTGCGGCGCTCCCTCAGTACTGACCCTCTGACAGTGCAGCACTCCCTCAGTACTGACCCTCCAACAGTGCAGCACTCCCTTAGTACTGACCCTCTGACAGTGCAGTACTCCCTCAGTACTGACCCTCTGACAGTGCAGCACTCCCTCAGTGCTGACCCTCTGACAGTGCTGCACTCCCTCAGTACTGACCCTCTGACAGTGCGGCACTCCCTTAGTACTGACCCTCTGACAGTGCAGTACTCCCTTAGTACTGACCATCTGACAGTGCGGCACTCCCTAAGTACTGACCCTCTGACAGTGCGGCTCTCCCTCAGTACTGACCCTTTGACAGTGCAGCGCTCCCTCAATACTGACCCTCTGACAATGCAGCGCTCCCACAATGCAGACCCTCTGACAGTGCAGCACTCCCTCAGTACTGACCCTATGACTGTGCAGCACTCTCTCAGCACTGGCCCTCTGACAGTGACGCACTCCCTCAGCACTGACCCTCTGACAGTGCAACACTCCCTCAGTACTGACCCTCTGACAGTGCAGCACTCCCTCAGTACTGACCCTCTGACAGTGCAATGCTCCCTCAAAACTCACCCTCTGGCAGTGCAACTCTCCCTCAGCACTGACCGTCTGACAGTGTAGCACTCCCTCAGTACTAACCCTCTGACAGTGCAGCACTCCCTCAGCACTGGCCCTCTGACAGTGCAGCACTACCTCAGTACTGACCCTCTGGCAGCGCAGCACTCCCTCAGTCCTCACCCTCTGACAGTGCAGCACTCCCTCAGCACTGGCACTCTGACAGTGCAGCACTCCCTCAGCACTGGCACTCTGACAGTGCAGCACTCGCTCAGTACTGACCCTCTGACAGTGCAGCACTCCCTCAGTACTGACCCTCTGACAGTGCGGCACTCCCTTAGTACTGACCCTCTGACAGTGCAGCACTCCCTCAGTACTGACCCTCTGACAGTGCGGCACTCCCTCAGTACTGACCCTCTGACAGTGCGGCTCTCCCTCAGTACTGACTCTCTGACAGTGCGGCACTCCCTCAGTACTGACCCTCTGGCAGTGCGGCACTCCCTCAGTACTGACCCTCTGACAGTGCAGCACTCCCTCAGTACTGACTCTCTGACAGTGCGGCACTACCTCAGTCCTGACTCTCACACCGTGCGGCACTACCTCAGTACTGACCCTCTGACAGTGCGGTTCTCCCTCAGAACTGACCCTCTGAGAGTGCAGGGCTCCCTCAGTACTGACCCTCTGACAGTGCAGCACTCCCTCAGTACTGACCCTCTGACAGTGCAGCACTCCCTCAGTACTGACCCTCTGACAGTGCAGGGCTCCCTCAGTACTGACCCTCTGACAGTGCAGCACTCCCTCAGTACTGACCCTCTGACAGTGCAGCACTCCCTCAGTACTGACCCTCTGACAGTGCGGCGCTCCCTGAGTACTGACCCTCTGACAGTGCAGTACTCCCTCAGTACTGACCCTCTGACAGTGCAGCACTCCCTCAGTACTGACCCTCCCACAGTGCCGCACTCCCTCAGTACTGACCCTCTGACAGTGCAGCACTCCCTCGGTACTGACCCTGTGACAGCGCAGCACTTCCTCAGTACTGACCCTCTGACAGTGCAGCACTCCCTCAGTACTGACCCTCTGACAGTGCAGCACTCCCTCAGTATTGACCCTCTGACAGTGCAGCACTCCCTCAGTACTGACCCTCTGACAGTGCAGCACTCCCTCAGTACTGACTCTCTGACAGTGCGGCACTCCCTCAGTACTGACCCTCTGACAGTGCGGCACTCCCTCAGTACTGACCCTCTGACAGTGCAGCACTCCCTCAGTACTGACTCTCTGACAGTGCGGCACTCCCTCAGTACTGACTCTCTGACAGTGCGGCACTCCCTCAGTACTGACCCTCTGACAGTGCAGCACTCCCTCAGTACTGACCCTCCAACAGTGCAGCACTCCCTTAGTACTGACCCTCTGACAGTGCGGCGCTCCCTCAGTACTGACCCTCTGACAGTGCAGCACTCCCTCAGTACTGACCCTCCAACAGTGCAGCACTCCCTTAGTACTGACCCTCTGACAGTGCAGTACTCCCTCAGTACTGACCCTCTGACAGTGCAGCACTCCCTCAGTACTGACCCTCTGACAGTGCAGCACTCCCTCAGTTCTGACCCTCTGACAGTGCGGCACTCCCTTAGTATTGACCCTCTGACAGTGCAGTACTCCCTTAGTACTGACCATCTGACAGTGCGGCACTCCCTCAGTACTGACCCTCTGACAGTGCGGCTCTCCCTCAGTACTGACCCTTTGACAGTGCAGCGCTCCCTCAATACTGACCCTCTGACAATGCAGCGCTCCCACAATGCAGACCCTCTGACAGTGCAGCACTCCCTCAGTACTGACCCTATGACTGTGCAGCACTCTCTCAGCACTGGCCCTCTGACAGTGACGCACTCCCTCAGCACTGACCCTCTGACAGTGCAACACTCCCTCAGTACTGACCCTCTGACAGTGCAGCACTCCCTCAGTACTGACCCTCTGACAGTGCAATGCTCCCTCAATACTCACCCTCTGGCAGTGCAACTCTCCCTCAGCACTGACCGTCTGACAGTGTAGCACTCCCTCAGTACTAACCCTCTGACAGTGCAGCACTCCCTCAGCACTGGCCCTCTGACAGTGCGGCACTCCCTCAGTACTGACCCTCTGACAGTGCAGCACTCCCTCAGTACTGACCCTCTGACAGTGCGGCTCTCCCTCAGTACTGACTCTCTGACAGTGCGGCACTCCCTCAGTACTGACCCTCTGGCAGTGCGGCACTCCCTCAGTACTGACCCTCTGACAGTGCAGCACTCCCTCAGTACTGACTCTCTGACAGTGCGGCACTACCTCAGTACTGACTCTCACACCGTGCGGCACTACCTCAGTACTGACCCTCTGACAGTGCGGCTCTCCCTCAGAACTGACCCTCTGACAGTGCAGGGCTCCCTCAGTACTGACCCTCTGACAGTGCAGCACTCCCTCAGTACTGACCCTCTGACAGTGCAGCACTCCCTCAGTACTGACCCTCTGACAGTGCAGGGCTCCCTCAGTACTGACCCTCTGACAGTGCAGCACTCCCTCAGTACTGACCCTCTGACAGTGCAGCACTCCCTCAGTACTGACCCTCTGACAGTGCGGCGCTCCCTGAGTACTGACCCTCTGACAGTGCAGTACTCCCTCAGTACTGACCCTCTGACAGTGCAGCACTCCCTCAGTACTGACCCTCCCACAGTGCCGCACTCCCTCAGTACTGACCCTCTGACAGTGCAGCACTCCCTCGGTACTGACCCTGTGACAGCGCAGCACTTCCTCAGTACTGACCCTCTGACAGTGCAGCACTCCCTCAGTACTGACCCTCTGACAGTGCAGCACTCCCTCAGTATTGACCCTCTGACAGTGCAGCACTCCCTCAGTACTGACCCTCTGACAGTGCAGCACTCCCTCAGTACTGACTCTCTGACAGTGCGGCACTCCCTCAGTACTGACCCTCTGACAGTGCGGCACTCCCTCAGTACTGACCCTCTGACAGTGCAGCACTCCCTCAGTACTGACTCTCTGACAGTGCGGCACTCCCTCAGTACTGACTCTCTGACAGTGCGGCACTCCCTCAGTACTGACCCTCTGACAGTGCAGCACTCCCTCAGTACTGACCCTCTGACAGTGCAGGGCTCCCTCAGTACTGACCCTCTGACAGTGCGGCGCTCCCTCAGTACTGACCCTCTGACAGTGCAGCACTCCCTCAGTACTGACCCTCCAACAGTGCAGCACTCCCTTAGTACTGACCCTCTGACAGTGCAGTACTCCCTCAGTACTGACCCTCTGACAGTGCAGCACTCCCTCAGTGCTGACCCTCTGACAGTGCTGCACTCCCTCAGTACTGACCCTCTGACAGTGCGGCACTCCCTTAGTACTGACCCTCTGACAGTGCAGTACTCCCTTAGTACTGACCATCTGACAGTGCGGCTCTCCCTCAGTACTGACCCTTTGACAGTGCAGCGCTCCCTCAATACTGACCCTCTGACAATGCAGCGCTCCCACAATGCAGACCCTCTGACAGTGCAGCACTCCCTCAGTACTGACCCTATGACTGTGCAGCACTCTCTCAGCACTGGCCCTCTGACAGTGACGCACTCCCTCAGCACTGACCCTCTGACAGTGCAACACTCCCTCAGTACTGACCCTCTGACAGTGCAGCACTCCCTCAGTACTGACCCTCTGACAGTGCAATGCTCCCTCAATACTCACCCTCTGGCAGTGCAACTCTCCCTCAGCACTGACCGTCTGACAGTGTAGCACTCCCTCAGTACTAACCCTCTGACAGTGCAGCACTCCCTCAGCACTGGCCCTCTGACAGTGCAGCACTACCTCAGTACTGACCCTCTGGCAGCGCAGCACTCCCTCAGTCCTCACCCTCTGACAGTGCAGCACTCCCTCAGCACTGGCACTCTGACAGTGCAGCACTCCCTCAGCACTGGCACTCTGACAGCGCAGCACTCCCTCTGTACTGACTCTCTGACAGTGCGGCACTCCCTCACTACTGACCCTCTGACAGTATAGCACTCCCTCAGTACTGACCCTCTGACAGTGCAGGTCACCCTCAGTACTGACCCTCCCACACTGCAGCACCCCCTCAGTACTGACCCTCTGACAGTGCAGCACTCCCTCGGTACTGACCCACTGACAGTGCAGCACTCCCTCAGTACTGACCCTCCCACACTGCAGCACTCCCTCAGTACTGACCCTCTGACAGTGCAGCACTCCCTCAGTACTGACCCTCTGACAGTGCAACACTCCCTCAGTACTGCGCCTGTGACAGTGCAGCACTCCCTCTACACTGCCCCCATTGTTGTGTTATGCTGCTTCGGTTAACACTGGCTGCTACTTCATAGATTATCACAGAATTTACAGTGCCGAAGGAGGCCATTTGGCCCATCGAGTCTGCACCGGCTCTTGGAAAGAACACCCTACCCAAGGTCAACACCTCCACCCTATCCCCATAACCCAGTAATCCCACCAACACTAATGGCAATTTTGGACACTAAGGGCAATTTATCATGGCCAATCCTCCTAACCTGCACATCTTTGGACTGTGGGAGGAAACCGGAGCACCCGTAGGAAACCCACGCACACACAGGGAGGATGTGCAGACTCCGCTCAGACAGTGACCCAAGCCGGAATCGAACCTGGGACCCTGGAGCTGTGAAGCAATTGTGCTATCCACAATGCTACCGTGCTGCCCCTACTTGATGCAGTCTTAACTAAAGGATGCTCCAGACTCTGAAATGAGTTCAACGTATTTATTGACCTATTAACACAGTTCTTAAATGAGTTCGACTCTCTGCTAATCTAACTGTAGTAACTCAGTCTAACTGTAGCAGCTTGCTCTAAGCCACGTGCTGGGGTGTGATGCTGCTGATCAACCCTGTCTAACTCTCTAGATGTCTGTCTGTGGAAAGAGGCAGGGTGTGAGTGCCTCATCCCTTTTATAGTGTTTATGTCATGCTCCCTTGTGCTGATCCCACCTCGGAGTGTCCTGACTGCCCATTGGTTGTGTCCTATTCTGAGTGTTCATTGGTTGCATGTTTGCATATCATGACATCTCCCTTTTTATTTAGATGTATATACATGTGAGTGTGTCTGTCTAATGTGACTGACTGAGGAATACAGAACAGAACAAACAAAACAAATGCTCAAGTCCAGTCTCTGAGGCTTGCGTCTGATCCTCGTCGACCGCCGGAGAGGTGGTGGAGGGGATGACGGTGTCTTGACAGGCGAGTGGGAGGCACGACTGGTGGCCTCGTGGTTCGAGGTGTCTGGAGGTGGTAATTCGACATGTGGAAATGGAGGGGAAAGTGATTGTGGATAAGCAACTTTTCGCAGTGCCCTTCGATTCCTTCGCACAATGGAGCCTTCAGCCATACGTATGACATAGGATCTGGGCGGGGCCTGTCGAACAACGGCAGCCAGAGCAGACCACCCACCATCCGGTATCTTGATCCTGACCGTGTCTGCCGGGGATAACACGTCCAGGTCGGTGGCAAGTGCGGCATAGCCCTGCTTCTGGCCTCCGCGAAGCTGCTGCATCTTCTGCAGCACCGGGACGTGATCAAGGTTGGGCAGGTGTATGGCTGGAAGCGTCGTCCGCAGGTCCCTGTTCATCAGCAGTTGAGCTGGCGACATGCCAGTGGACAAGGGAGTCGCCCGGTACACAAGTAGTGCAAGGTGTATGTCGGAAGGGGAGTCCGAGGCCTGGCGGATGAGCTGCTTAACGATGGGCACCCCTTTCTCGACTTTGCCATTGGACTGTGGGTAGTGCGGACTGGAGGTGACATGCCTGAAATTGTAGCTCTTGGCAAACGTGGACCATTCTCGACTGTGGAAGCACGGGCCATTGTCACTCATGGCGGTGTTTGGGATGCCATGCCGTGAGAATGTCTCTTTACACGCTTTGATGACGGTCCGTGAGGTGAGGTCTGGCAGCTTCAGCACCTCAGGATAGTTCGAAAAGTAATCGATGATTAAGATATAGTCACGACCATTCGCGTGGAATTGGTCAATGCCAACCTTGGACCATGGAGAGGTCTCTAGGTCATGTGGTTGGAGCGTCTCCTTGCTCTGCGCTGGTTGGAACCTCTGACAGGTTTCGCAGTTCAGGACCATGTCCGTGATGTCCTGGTTGATGCCGGGCCAGTAGACAGCTTGTCGGGCTATGCGTCTGCACTTTTCTACGCCCAGGTGTCCCTCATGAATCTGCCGCAGCACCATGCTCTGGAGACGTAGCGGGATGACTATCCTGTCCAGCTTGAGCAGGATGCCGTCGATCAGCGTCAAGTCGTGTTTGACGTTGTAGAATTGAGGGCATTGCCCTTTCTGCCAGCCATTGCTGAGGTTGTGGATGACTCGCTGCAACAGGGGGTCTTTGGCCGTCTCTTCTCGGATGAGAACGATCTTCTCATTTGTTGCCGGGAGAGTGCTTGCACACAGCTGTACCTGCAATTCAATGTGCTGGATGATCTCCAGTGGTTCCATGGGTGAGTTGACGGAGCGGGACGATGCATCGGCGACGATGAGCTCCTTGCCAGGGATGTACACCAAATTGAAATCATACCTCCGGAGTTTGAGCAGAATTCTCTGCAAACGAGGCGTCATGTCGTTCAGGTCCTTTTGGATGATGTGAACCAGAGGCCTATGATCCGTCTCAACAGTAAATGTTGGCAAGCCGTAGACATAATCATGAAATTTGAGGATGCCGGTGAGAAGACCTAAACACCCCTTCTCAATCTGCGCATATCTGGTCTCAGCGGGTGTCATTGCCCGTGACGTGTATGCTACTGGTATCCAGGATGACGTGTCGTCTCTTTGAAGCAACACCACCCCAATGCCATCCTGACTTGCATCTGTGGGTATCTTGGTCTCTCGGTCAGGGTCAAAGAATGCAAGGACGGGTGCAGTGGTGAGCTTGGCCACTCAAAGGCGGTTGATTTTTTCACCAGGTTGCGTTGGGCTGTGGTGTGTGTGGCCAAATTCGGGATGAACTTGCCAAGGAAATTGACCATTCCCAGGAAGCGCAGTACTGCCTTCTTGTCCTCGGGGTCTTCCATTGCCTCGGTGGCTTTAATTTTGTCTGTGTCCGGGCGCTCACCGTGTTGCGAAATCTGATCGCCCAGGAACTTTAGCGTGGATGTCCCAAAACAGCACTTGGACCTGTTCAGCTTGAGGCCATGTTCATGTATGCGTCGGAATACTTTCTTGAGTCGCGACACATGTTCCTCTGGGATTGTGGACCAGATTATGATATCGTCAACGTAGACACGAACCCCTTCTATTCCCTCCATCATCTGTTCCATGATGCGATGGAAAATCTTTGATGCCGAGATGATGCCAAATGGTCTTCGGTTGTAGCAGAATCTGGCAAAAGGCGTGCTGAAGGTGCAGAGCCTTCTGCTGGATTCTTCAAGTTGGATTTGCCAAAATCCTTGGGATGCGTCCAATTTTGTGAAGAAGCGCGCGTGTGCCATCTCACTCGGGATTTCTTCCCAATTCGGGAAGGGTAATGTTCCCGCATAATGTTTTTGTTTAGATTCTTGGGGTCAATGCAGATGTGTAGGTCCCCCGAAGGCTTCTTTACTCACACCATCGAGCTGACCCAGTCGGTTGGTTCAGTGACTTTGGAGATGATGCCTTTTTGTTGTAGACTCGTGAGCTCTGCCTTCAGGCACTCTCTCAGTGGAGCAGGGACACGTCGTGGTGCGGGGACCACTGGCTTGGCATCAGGCCGCAGTAGAATCTTGTACTCGTATGGCAGCGTGCCCACCCTGCTAAATACATCTGGGTACTGGGTTAGGATGTTGTCGATGCTGGCCTGAAGATCCGAATGGGATGGCGTCGTGGTGTAGACCCTTTGAATGAGGTTCAGTTGCTTGCAGGCGTGCGCACCTAGCAGGGACGCCCTGTCTGGTTTAACAATCTCGAAGCGTAAGCTTGCTTGTGTGTGTCGGCTGGACACCTGCAGATGGCAGGACCCCAGTGTCTTGATTGTGTTTCCATTGTAGTCCAGGAGTTTGCAGGCAGCTGGAAGGATTGTGGGGGCTGCTTGTTTCTCTTAAAGTCCACCTGCAAAATCAGGTTGGTGGAGGCACCTGTGTCCAGTTTGAGCTGGATGGGGCAGTGGTTGACCTTCATCACTGCGTTCCATTCGTCCTCGGAATCCACGGCCAGGATTGATTGGACTCTCGATGTGTCCAGTGTGGCGTATTCGCACTTCGTAATAATGCCCACTCGGTAAGTGTTGTCCAGGTATTCAGCATCTGGATCCGTCGCACAGCTGGATCAGAGTCAGGCATTCAGCATCTGGATCCGTCGCACAGCTGGATCAGAGTCAGGCATTCAGCATCTGGATCCGTTGCACAGCTGGATCAGAGTCAGGCATTCAGCATCTGGATCCATCGCACAGCTGGATCAGAGTCAGGCATTCAGCATCTGGATCCGTCGCACAGCTGGATCAGAGTCAGACATTCAGCATCTGGATCCGTCGCACAGCTGGATCAGAGTCAGGCATTCAGCATCTGGATCCGGCGCACAGCTGGATCAGAGTCAGGCATTCGGCATCTGGATCCTTGCACAGCTGGATCAGAGTCAGGCATTCGGCATCTGGATCCGGCGCACAGCTGGATCAGAGACAGGCATTCGGCATCTGGATCCGTCGCACAGCTGGATCAGAGTCAGGCATTCGGCATCTGGATCCGTCGCACAGCTGGATCAGAGTCAGGCATTCGGCATCTGGATCCGTCGCACAGCTGGATCAGAGTCAGGCATTCGGCATCTGGATCCGTCGCACAGCTGGATCAGAGTCAGGCATTCGGCATCTGGATCCGTCGCACAGCTGGATCAGAGTCAGGCATTCGGCATCTGGATCCGCCGCACAGCTGGATCAGAGTCAGGCATTCGGCATCTGGATCCGTCGCACAGCTGGATCAGAGTCAGGCATTCGGCATCTGGATCCGTCGCACAGCTGGATCAGAGTCAGGCATTCGGCATCTGGATCCGTCGCACAGCTGGATCAGAGTCAGGCATTCGGCATCTGGATCCGTCGCACAGCTGGATCAGAGTCAGGCATTCGGCATCTGGATCCGTCGCACAGCTGGATCAGAGTCAGGCATTCGGCATCTGGATCCGTCGCACAGCTGGATCAGAGTCAGGCATTCGGCATCTGGATCCGTCGCACAGCTGGATCAGAGTCAGGCATTCGGCATCTGGATCCGTCGCACAGCTGGATCAGAGTCAGGCATTCGGCATCTGGATCCGTCGCACAGCTGGATCAGAGTCAGGCATTCGGCATCTGGATCCGTCGCACAGCTGGATCAGAGTCAGGCATTCGGCATCTGGATCCGTCGCACAGCTGGATCAGAGTCAGGCATTCGGCATCTGGATCCGTCGCACAGCTGGATCAGAGTCAGGCATTCGGCATCTGGATCCGTCGCACAGCTGGATCAGAGTCTGGCATTCGGCATCTGGATCCGTCGCACAGCTGGTTCAGAGTCAGGCATTCGGCATCTGGATCCGCCGCACAGCTGGATCAGAGTCAGGCATTCAGTATCTGGATCCGTCGCACAGCTGGATCAGAGTCAGGCATTCAGCACCTGGATCCGTCGCACAGCTGGATCAGAGTCAGGCATTCAGCATCTGGATCCGTCGCACAGCTGGATCAGAGTCAGGCATTCAGCATCTGGATCCGTCGCACAGCTGGATCAGAGTCAGGCATTCAGCATCTGGATCCGTCGCACAGCTGGATCAGAGTCAGGCATTCGGCATCTGGATCCGTCGCACAGCTGGATCAGAGTCAGGCATTCGGCATCTGGATCCGTCGCACAGCTGGATCAGAGTCAGGCATTCGGCATCTGGATCCGTCGCACAGCTGGATCAGAGTCAGGCATTCGGCATCTGGATCCGTCGCACAGCTGGATCAGAGTCAGGCATTCGGCACCTGGATCCGTCGCACAGCTGGATCAGAGTCAGGCATTCGGCACCTGGATCCGTCGCACAGCTGGATCAGAGTCAGGCATTCGGCATCTGGATCCGTCGCACAGCTGGATCAGAGTCAGGCATTCGGCATCTGGATCCGTCGCACAGCTGGATCAGAGTCAGGCATTCGGCATCTGGATCCGTCGCACAGCTGGATCAGAGACAGGCATTCGGCATCTGGATCCGTCGCACAGCTGGATCAGAGTCAGGCATTCGGCATCTGGATCCGTCGCACAGCTGGATCAGAGTCAGGCATTCGGCATCTGGATCCGTCGCACAGCTGGATCAGAGTCAGGCATTCGGCATCTGGATCCGTCGCACAGCTGGATCAGAGTCAGGCATTCAGCATCTGGATCCGTCGCACAGCTGGATCAGAGTCAGGCATTCAGCACCTGGATCCGTCGCACAGCTGGATCAGAGTCAGGCATTCAGCATCTGGATCCGTCGCACAGCTGGATCAGAGTCAGGCATTCGGCATCTGGATCCGTCGCACAGCTGGATCAAAGTCAGGCATTCAGCATCTGGATCCGTCGCACAGCTGGATCAGAGTCAGGCATTCAGCATCTGGATCCGTCGCACAGCTGGATCAGAGTCAGGCATTCAGCATCTGGATCCGTCGCACAGCTGGATCAGAGTCAGGCATTCAGCACCTGGATCCGTCGCACAGCTGGATCAGAGTCAGGCATTCAGCACCTGGATCCGTCGCACAGCTGGATCAGAGTCAGGCATTCAGCATCTGGATCCGTCGTACAGCTGATTCAGAGTCAGGCATTCAGCATCTGGATCCGTCGCACAGCTGGATCAGAGTCAGGCATTCAGCATCTGGATCCGTCGCACAGCTGGATCAGAGTCAGGCATTCAGCATCTGGATCCGTCGCACAGCTGGATCAGAGTCAGGCATTCAGCATCTGGATCCATCGCACAGCTGGATCAGAGTCAGGCATTCAGCATCTGGATCCGTCGCACAGCTGGATCAGAGTCAGGCATTCAGCATCTGGATCCGTCGCACAGCTGGATCAGAGTCAGGCATTCAGCATCTGGATCCGGTGCACAGCTGGATCAGGGTCAGGCATTCAGCATCTGGATCCGGCGCACAGCTGGATCTGGGTCAGGCATTCAGCATCTGGATCCGTCGCACAGCTGGATCAGGGTCAGGCATTCAGCATCTGGATCCGGCGCACAGCTGGATCAGAGTCAGGCATTCGGCATCTGGATCCGTCGCGCAGCTGGATCAGGGTCAGGCATTCAGCATCTGGATCCGTCGCACAGCTGGATCAGAGTCAGGCATTCAGCATCTGGATCCGTCGCACAGCTGGATCAGAGTCAGGCATTCGGCATCTGGATCCGTCGCACAGCTGGATCAGAGTCAGGCATTCAGCATCTGGATCCGTCGCACAGCTGGATCAGAGTCAGGCATTCGGCATCTGGATCCGTCGCACAGCTGGATCAGAGTCAGGCATTCAGCATCTGGATCCGTCGCACAGCTGGATCAGAGTCAGGCATTCAGCATCTGGATCCGGCGCACAGCTGGATCAGAGTCAGGCATTCGGCATCTGGATCCGTCGCACAGCTGGATCAGAGTCAGGCATTCGGCATCTGGATCCGTCGCACAGCTGGATCAGAGTCAGGCATTCGGCATCTGGATCCGTCGCACAGCTGGATTAGAGTCAGGCATTCGGCATCTGGATCCGGCACACAGCTGGATCAGAGTCAGGCATTCGGCATCTGGATCCGTCGCACAGCTGGATCAGAGTCAGGCATTCGGCATCTGGATCCGTCGCACAGCTGGATCAGAGTCATGCATTCGGCATCTGGATCCGTCGCACAGCTGGATCAGAGTCAGGCATTCGGCATCTGGATCCGTCGCACAGCTGGATCAGAGTCAGGCATTCGGCACCTGGATCCGTCGCACAGCTGGATCAGAGTCAGGCATTCGGCATCTGGATCCGTCGCACAGCTGGATCAGAGTCAGGCATTCGGCATCTGGATCCGTCGCACAGCTGGATCAGAGTCAGGCATTCGGCATCTGGATCCGGCGCACAGCTGGATCAGTGTCAGGCATTCAGCATCTGGACCCGTCGCACAGCTGGATCAGAGTCAGGCATTCAGCATCTGGATCCATCGCACAGCTGGATCAGAGTCAGGCATTCGGCATCTGGATCCGTCGCACAGCTGGATCAGAGTCAGGCATTCAGCATCTGGATCCGTCGCACAGCTGGATCAGAGTCAGGCATTCAGCATCTGGATCCGGCGCACAGCTGGATCAGGGTCAGGCATTCAGCATCTGGATCCGGCGCACAGCTGGATCAGGGTCAGGCATTCAGCATCTGGATCCGTCGCACAGCTGGATCAGGGTCAGGCATTCAGCATCTGGATCCGTCGCACAGCTGGATCAGGGTCAGGCATTCAGCATCTGGATCCGTCACACAGCTGGATCAGGGTCAGGCATTCAGCATCTGGATCCGTCGCACAGCTGGATCAGAGTCAGGCATTCAGCATCTGGATCCGTCGCACAGCTGGATCAGAGTCAGGCATTCGGCACCTGGATCCGTCGCACAGCTGGATCAGATGCAGGCATTCGGCATCTTGATCCGTCGCACAGCTGGATCAGAGTCAGGCATTCGGCATCTGGATCCGTCGCACAGCTGGATCAGAGTCAGGCATTCAGCATCTGGATCCGTCGCACAGCTGGATCAGAGTCAGGCATTCAGCATCTGGATCCGTCGCACAGCTGGATCAGAGTCAGGCATTCAGCATCTGGATCCGTCGCACAGCTGGATCAGAGTCAGGCATTCAGCATCTGGATCCGTCGCACAGCTGGATCAGAGTCAGGCATTCAGCATCTGGATCCGGCGCACAGCTGGATCAGAGTCAGGCATTCAGCATCTGGATCCGGCGCACAGCTGGATCAGAGTCAGGCATTCGGTGTTGCTCACTTTTTTTTTAAAAACATTTTTTATTGAGGTTTTCACAAAATGTCAACAACAGAATGAAAAAAAGAACCCAATAGAGTTAAATACAGAACAAACTAAAAGAGCCCCCATGCCCCCCTCCCCCTATACATAAATAATAAATTAACACCCCGAATTAACACAAAGCGCTTCCAGATTCGTACCCTCACAAGACGCCGTCTCCAGCCTTGCAGACCCCTCCCCCTCCATCACCCACTTGCGCACCATCGCCGCATTGGCGGCCCAGTAGTACCCACAGAGGTTGGGCAGTGCCAGCCCCCCCCATCCCTACTCTGCTCCAGGAACACCCTTCTCACCCTCGGCGTCCCTCGCGGCCACACAAACCCCGTTATGCTCCTGTTGACCCGCCGAAAGAAAGCCTTCGGGATAAACACGGGGAGGCACTGGAACAGGAACAAAAACCTTGGGAGCACCGTCATCTTGACCGACTGCACCCTAACCGCCTGGGACAGCGGCAACGCGTCCCACCTCTTAAACTCCTCCTCCATTTGCTCCACCAGCCTCGTGAAATTAAGTCTATGCAGGGCCCCCAGCTCCTGGCCACCTGGACCCCCAAATACCTGAAGCTCCTCTCCGCCCTTTTTAGTGGGAGCTCGCCAATCCCCCTCTCCTGGTCCCCTGGGTGAACCACGAACAACTCACTCTTCCCCATGTTGAGCTTGTACCCTGAGAAATCCCCGAACTCCCTGAGGATCCTCATTACCTCCGGCATTCCCCCCACCGGGTCCGCCACATATAGCAGCAGGTCGTCCGCATAGAGCGATACCCTATGCTCCTCCCCACCCCGCACCAGCCCCCTCCAGTTCCTCGACTCCCCCAGTGCCATAGCCAGGGGTTCAATCGGCAGTGTGAAGAGCAGGGGGGACAGGGGACACCCCAACCTCGTCCCTCGATGCACCCGAAAGTACTCAGACCGCCTCTTGTTCGTGGCCACACTCGCCATTGGGACCTCGTACAACAGCCTAACCCACCTGACAAACCCCTCCCCAAACCCAAATCTCTTCAGCACCTCCCATAAGTACCCCCACTCTACCCTATCGAAGGCCTTCTCAGCGCCCATCGCCCCGAGGGGCTGTTTAGCACAGGGTTAAATCGCTGGCTTTGAAAGCAGACCAAGGCAGGCCAGCAGCACGGTTCAATTCCTGTAACAGCCTCCTCGAACAGGCGCCGGAATGTGGCAACTAGGGGTTTTTCACAGCAACTTCATTAAAGCCTACTTGTGACAATAAACGATTTTCATCATTTTCATCATTTCACCACTATCTCCGCCTCCCCCTCCCTCGCCGGCATCATAATAACGTTCAGGAGCCTCTGCACATTCGCGTTCAACTGCCTCCCCTTCACGAACCCCGTCTGGTCTTTGTGGATCACCTGCAGCACACAATCCTCAATTCTCGTGGCTAAGACCTTCGCCAGCACCTTGGTATCCACGTTTAACAACAAAATCGGCCTGTAAGATCCACACTGCAGGGGATCCTTGTCCCGCTTCAGGATCAAGGAGATCAGTGCCCGGGACATCGTCGGGGGCAAAGCCCCCCCCTCCCTTGCCTCATTGAAGGTCCTAACTAGCAACGGGCCCAACAGGTCCACATATTTCATGTAGAATTCGACCGGGAAACCGTCCGGCCCCGGTGCCTTCCCCGCCTGCATGCTGCCTATCCCTTTGGCCAGCTCCTCCAACCCAATCGGGGCCCCTAATCCCGCCACCAGTCCCTCCTCCACCTTCGGAAACCTCAATTGGTCCAGAAAGCGGCCCATCCCTCCCTCCTCCAGTGGGGGCTTGGACCAATACAGTTCCTCATAAAATTCCCTGAAGACCCCATTGATGCCAACCCCACTCCGCACCACACTCCCTCCCCTGTCCTTAACTCCGCCGACCCCCCTAGCTGCGGCCTGCTTCCGAGGCTGATGCACCAGCATCTGACTTGCCTTTTCCCCATATTCATAAATCGCCCCCTGGGCCTTCCTCCACTACGCCTCCGCCTTCCTGGTGGTCAACAGGTCGAATTCGGCCTGGAGGCTGCACCTCTTCCTCAACAGTCCTTCCTCAGGCACCTCTGCATACCTCCTGTCTACCCTCACTATCTCCCCCATTAGCCTCTCCCTCTCCCTCTGCTCTCTCCTCTCCTTGTGGGCCCTAATGGAGATCAGCTCTCCCCTAACCAACGCCTTCAGCGCCTCCCTTACCATCCCCACTCGGACCTCCCCGTTATCGTTGGCCTCCAGGTATCTCTCTACGCTTCCTTGGACCCGCTCGCTCACCTCCTCGTCCGCCAACAGCCCCACCTCCAAGCGCCACAACGGGCGCTGGTCCCTCTCCTTCCCCAGCTCTAGGTCTACCCAATGCTGGGCGTGATCCGAAATGGCTACCGCCGAGTACTCGGTATCCTCTACTCTCGCAATCAGCGCCCTGCTCATAACAAAAAAGTCGATCCGGGAATAGGCCTTATGAACCGTGCGAGAAGAATGAAAATTCTCTAGCCCCCGGCCTTGCAAATCCCCAAGGGTCCACCCCTCCCATCTGGTCCATAAACCCCCTCAGTACTTTAGCCGCTGCGGCTTCCTACCCGTCCTAGACCTGGAGCGAACCAGTGCCGGATCCAACACCGTGTTAAAGTCCCCCCCCCCCCCCATTATCAGGCCCCCCACTTCCAAGTCCGGGATCCGACCCAACATGCGCCGCATAAAACCCGCATCGTCCCAATTCGGGGCGTACACGTTGACCAGCACCACCCTCTCCCCTTGCAGCTTCCCACTTACCATTACGTACCTGCCACCATTGTCTGTCACAATGCTCGACGCCTCGAACGACACCCTCTTTCCCACCAAGATCGCCACCTCCCGATTTTGGGCATCCAGCCCCGAATGAAAGACCTGACCTACCCACCCCTTCCTCAATCTTACCTGGTTTTCCACCTTCAGGTGTGTCTCCTGGAGCATGACCACATCCGCCTTCAGCCCCTTCAGGTGCGCGAACACGTGGGCCCGCATGACCGGCCCGTTCAGTCCCTTTACGTTCCAGGTTATCAGCCGGATCAGGGGTGTTGCACACTTTTGATGCGCCGCTGTCGGAATTGGGAGCGCTGGCTCCTGACTGGTGGTGCAGATCTGCACAGGGCTGCATAGTGGTTTGGTTTCCCACAGTTTAAACAGCGTTTGCCTCTTGCAGGGCAGTTTTTTTAAAAATGGGCGGTGCCGCAGTTCGCACACGTCATGTCGTCGGCGTCATGACGCTCAGTGCGTCGTTGCGCATGCGCGGTGCGGTTCTCGGACGTCTGCAACTGCGCAGTGCGACTTTCGGCCGCTTCGTGTTCCCGATCGCATTGCGCATGCATCGGGCCCTGGGAGCAATGCATTCGGGAGATGGCCTGAACACACTCCCCCTCGTGGGAGGCTTGCTTTTCACTTTCTGCCATTTTGTACTGTAATAGCGATGTTTAGAGTGCTCATGCACAGTACACGGTTCAATCGAGACTGGCAGGGTCATGTGCTTGATTTTCAACAATTGCTCTCGCAGAGGAACAGAGTGGACTCCAAAAACGATTTGGTCTCTGATCATGGAGTCAGTGATATCACCGAAGTTGCAGGATTGCGCTAGCAGTCTAAGCTTAGTTCGATGGGAGGTGAAGGATTCGTTGTTAGCTTGCATCCTCTGCTTGAAGATGTAGCGCTCGAAGATTTCGTTGTTGTCCACCTCGCAGTGGCTGTTGAATTTGTCCAGGATGGTTTAGTACTTCATTTTGTCCTACCCTTCGGAAAAGTGGAAGGAGTAGAAGATCTCTATCGCATGGTCACCCGCAGTGGTGAGTAGAAGAGCTATCTTCCGCGCATCGGTCGCGTCATTGAGGTCGGATGCTTCCATGTATAGTTGAAATTTCTGCTTGAATGATTGGCAGTTGGCACTAAGATTGCCGGTGGTCCTGAGCTGATGAAGAGACTGAATCTTGTCCATTGAGCCTGTATTAAGTAGCTGGTTGTCTCGGATCTTGCTGAGTTGAACTAAATAGACTGAACAGTCACTGCTGGTACCATGTTGTGTTATGCTGCTTCTGATAACACAGGCTGCTACTTGATGCAGTCTTAACTAAAGGATGCTCCAGACTCTGAAATGAGTTCAACGTGTTTATTGACCTATTAACACAGTTCTCAAATGAGTTAGACTCTCTGCTAATCTAACTGTAGTAACTCAGTCTAACTGTAGCAGCTTGCTCTAAGCCACGTGCTGGGGTGTGATGCTGCTGCTCAACCCTGTCTAACTCTCTAGATGTCTGTCTGTGGAAAGAGGCAGGGTGTGAGTGTCTCATCCCTTTTATAGTGTTTATGTCACGCCCCCTTGTGGTGATGCCACCTCTGAGTGTCTTGACTGCCCATTGGTTGTGTCCTATTCTGAGTGTTCATTGGTTGCATGTTTGCATATCATGACAACCCTCTGGCAGTGCAGCACTCCCTCAGTACTGACCCTCTGACAGTGCAGCACTCCCTCAGTACTGACCCTCTGACAGTGCAGCACTTCCTCAGTGCTGACCCTCTGACAGTGCAGCACTCCCTCAGTACTGACCCTCTGACAGTTCCGCACTCCCTCAGTACTGACCCTCTGACAGTGCAGCACTCCCTCAGTACTGACCCTCTGACAGTGCAGCACTCCCTCAGTACTGACCCTCTGACAGTGCGGCACTCCCTCAGTACTGACCCTCTGACAGTGCAGCACTCCCTCAGTACTGACCCTCTGACAGTGCAGCACTCCCTCAGTACTGACCCTCTGACAGTGCAGCACTCCCTCAGTACTGACCCTCTGAGAGTGCAGCACTCCCTCAGTACTGACCCTCTGACAGTGCAGCACTCCCTCAGTACTGACCCTCTGACAGTGCGGCACTCCCTCAGTACTGACTCTCTCACAGTGCAGCACACCCTCAGTACTGACCCTCTGACAGTGCAGCACTTCCTCAGTACTGACCCTCTGACAGTGCAGCACTCCCTCAGTACTGACCCTCTGACAGTGCGGCACTCCCTCAGTACTGACCCTCTGACAGTGCAGCACTCCCTCAGTACTGACCCTCTGACAGTGCAGCACTCCCGCAGTACTGACCCTCTGACATTGCGGCACTCCCTCAGTACTGACCCTCTGACAGTGCGGCACTCCCTCAGTACTGACCCTCTGACAGTGCGGCACTCCCTCAGTACTGACCCTCTGACAGTGCAGCACTCCCTCAGTACTGACCCTCTGACAGTGCAGCACTCCCTCAGCACTGACCCTCTGACAGTGCAGCACTCCCTCAGCACTGACCCTCTGACAGTGCAGCACTGTAATATACTGTAGCATCTGTGTGCATTGGATTATTTGACCTGTAGAAACAATAGAACATCTGAATTCCAATCGCGGCAAGGACAGTGACAATGACAGAGGGAGAGCGGTAAATCACAATCATTTATCTAATTTGTTCCTCATTATACTGAGCGCGAAGTCCGGGTGTCGCGCTCCTGCCATCTGCTGGTTAATCCCGGGAGTGGAAGTTGAATTCTTTCACAAGGCAAGTGGAAAGTTGCTACAATTAAACCTGCCCTTTCACACCTTAGCTTGGGTGACGGGTCGCAGAGGTGCTGCCAGATGTAACAGGATCTTGTCATTGCACCCACACAAAACAGTGATAGTTCTGTCTTCACATCCGTGCTCCCTCTGCCTGTGTCCTCGCCTTGTCCTGCCCAGCTCCAAGCAACTTATTCCGCAGCTCCTGTACCGTTGAACCCCTCAGTCATGTCTTTGTTACACCTGGATTCGATGATTCCACTGCACCCCTGGCTGGTCTCCCTTCTGCCACCTCTGTCGTAGCTTGCCCCAAGCCCGTCCTCCTGTCACCCCTCTGCCCGCTGACCTACGCTAGCTGCTGGTGCAGCAACACTTCGACGTGAACATTTCCATCCCCGTTTTCAGATTCCCTGCCCCCCCCCAATAACCTCGCCCCTCCCTACCTCTGTAACCGCCTCCAGCTGTTTGGGGCTGTTTAGCACACTGGGCTAAATCGCTGGCTTTGAAAGCAGACCAAGGCAGGCCAGCAGCACGGTTCAATTCCCGTAACAGCCTCCTCGAACAGGCGCCGGAATGTGGCGACTAGGGGCTTTTCACGGTAGCTTAATTTGAAGCCTACTTGTGACAATAATCAATTTTCATTTCATTTAAACTCTCCTCCTCCTGCTCTGTGTCCATTTAACCTGTGTGAATGTTTTGGGTGTTTAATGCTCGATAGAAACCCAAGACAACGTTGGAACAATATTCCCGTATGTTGGGAAACAGCGTCCTCTGGTGGAGGATGCAAAAAGTAATGTTGTCACTTGCTGAGGTTGAAGCAATGGAAGGTGAGGGGTTACCTGGTGCCCACGGGGTGCAGAATGCCCACGGATGGGAGCGTACATCACTAACTCCTGAAGCTGATTGGTGAGGCCACGGTCATCTGTTGTTAATCCGCTGTTTCGGCTTCTCATTGCTTTAAACCTCATAACGGAATGGGAGCTCCTGGCTATCAGATCCTCGCTCCACCCCCTCCTGCTGCAAAGATCGGTAGAGAGTCTGGTAACATTGAGGAGGCAAGGGGGGTGCAGAGGATTTGGACAGGCTAGGAGAGTGGGCAGTGAAGTGGCAAATGAAATACAATGTGGAAAATTATGTGTTGGGTGTTCTGGATCACAAACAGGTCACCAACACTGGAAGTGGTGCAACTCTATTTTATTATAAGGTTAACTATATTAACATACTTGAACTGTGGGTAAATGCAATACCAGCTTTAACTGTTGACCCTTGCCTTGTCCTAACCAGGTGATGCACTCAGCACATGGTGAATGTCTGTGTTGCAGGCTGTGAGCTCTGTGCTCCGAGCTGGCTGCTGCTAGAATGAGCGGGAACTCTCCTGTCCCCTGTCTATATAGTGCGTGTGCTCTCACTGGTGATTGGCTGCGGTGTTGTGTATGCTGATTGGTCCCACTGCATGTCCATCAGTGTGTGTCTGCACCATGATATACTGGTGTATATTATGACAGAAAAGTGTGAGGTCATGCACTTTGGAAGGAGGAATCTAGACACAGGCTATTTTCTAAATGGGGAAATGCTTAGGAAATCAGAAGCACAAAGGGACTTGGGAGTCCTTGTTCACGATTCTCTTAATGTTAATGTGCAGGTTCAGTCAGCAGTTAAGAAGGAAAATGCAATGTTAGCATTCATGTCGAGAGGGCTAGAATACAGGACCAGGGATGTACTTCTGAGGCTGTATAAGGTTCTGGTCAGACCCCATTTGGAGTATTGTTTGCAGTTTTGGGCCCCGTATCTAAGGAAGGATGTGCTGGCCTTGGAAAGGTTCACAAGAATGATCCCTGTAAAGAGGAGCTTGTATATGAGGAACGGTTGAGGGGGATCTTATTGAAACTTACAGGATACTGCGAGGCCTGGATAGAGTGGACGTGGAGAGGATGTTTCCACTTGTAGGAGAAACTAGAAGCAGAGGACACAGCCTCAGACTGAAGGGACGATCCTTTAAAACAGAGATGAGGAGCAATTTCTTCAGCCAGAGTGTGGTGAATCTGTGGAACTCTTTGCCGCCGAAGGCTGTGGAGACCAAATCACTGAGTGTCTTTAAGACAGAGGTAGATAGGTCGATGATTAATAAGGGGATCAGGGGTTATGGGGAGAAGGCAGGAGAATGGGGATGAGAAAATATCAGCCATGATTGGATGGCAGAGCAGACTCGATGGGCCGAGTGGCCTAATTCAACTCCTATGTCTTATGATTTTATGGGAGAGTGGAATTAGACTGGGTGGGATATTAAAGGGTGTGCGGAGTGAGGGGGGAGTGGGATTAGACTGGGTGGGATATTCAAGGGTGCGGGAGTGAGGGGAGAGCGGGATTAGACTGGGTGGGATATTAAAGGGTGCTGGAGTGAGGGGAGAGTGGGATTAGTCTGGGTGGGATATTAAAGGGTGTAGGGAGTGAGGGGGGATTGGCATTAGACTGGGTGGGATATTAAAGGGTGTAGGGAGTGAGGGGGGAGTGGGATTAGTCTGGGTGGGATATTAAAGGGTGTAGGGAGTGAGGGGGGATTGGCATTAGACTGGGTGGGATATTAAAGGGTGTGGGGAGTGAGGGGGAGGGTGGGAATAGACTGGGTGGGATATTAAAGGGTGTAGGGAGTGAGGGGGGAGTGGCATTAGACTGGGTGGGATATTAAAGGGTGTGCGGAGTGAGGGGGGAGTGGGATTAGACTGGGTGGGATATTCAAGGGTGCGGGAGTGAGGGGAGAGCGGGATTAGACTGGGTGGGATATTAAAGGGTGCGGGAGTGAGGGGAGAGCGTGATTAGACTGGGTGGGATATTAAAGGGTGTAGGGAGTGAGGGGAGAGTGGGATTAGTCTGGGTGGGATATTAAAGGGTGTAGGGAGTGAGGGGGGATTGGCATTAGACTGGGTGGGATATTAAAGGGTGTAGGGAGTGAGGGGGGAGTGGGATTAGTCTGGGTGGGATATTAAAGGGTGTAGGGAGTGAGAGGGAGAGTGGGATTAGACTGGGTGGGATATTAAAGGGTGTAGGGAGTGAGGGGGGATTGGCATTAGACTGGGTGGGATATTAAAGGGTGTGGGGAGTGAGGGGGGAGTGGGATTAGACTGGGGGGGATATTAAAGGGTGCGGGGAGTGAGGGGGGAGTGGGATTAGACTGGGTGGGATATTAAAGGGTGTGGGGAGTGAGGGGGAGGGTGGGAATAGACTGGGTGGGATATTAAAGGGTGTAGGGAGTGAGGGGGGAGTGGCATTAGACTGGGTGGGATATTAAAGGGAGTGGGGAGTGAGGGGGAGAGTGGGATTAGACTGGGTGGGATATTAAAGGGAGTGGGGAGTGAGGGGGAGAGTGGGATTAGACTGGGTGGGATATTAAAGGGTGCGGGGAGTGAGGGCGAGAGTGGGATTAGACTGGGTGTGATATTAAAGGGTGTGGGAAGTGAGGGGGAGAGTGGGATTAGACTGGGTGGGATATTAAAGGGTTTGGGGAGTGAGGGGGAGAGTGGGATTAGACTGGGTGGGATATTAAAGGGTGTGGGGAGTGAGGGGGAGAGTGGGATTAGACTGGGTGGGATATTAAAGGGTGCGGGGAGTGAGGGAAGAGTGGGATTAGACTGGGTGGGATATTAAAGGGTTTGGGGAGTGAGGGGGAGAGTGGGATTAGACTGGGTGAGATATTAAAGGGTGTGGGGAGTGAGGGGGAGAGTGGGATTAGACTGGGTGGGATATTAAAGGGTGCGGGGAGTGAGGGGAGAGTGGGATTAGACTGGGTGGGATATTAAAGGGTGTGGGGAGTGAGGGGTAGAGTGGGATTAGACTGGGGGGGATATTAAAGGGTGTGGGGAGTGAGGGGGAGAGTGGGATTAGACTGGGTGGGATATTAAAGGGTGTGGGGAGTGAGGGGGGTAGTGAGATTAGACTGGGTGGGATATTAAAGGCTGCGGGGAGTGAGGGGGAGAGTGGGATTAGACTGGGGGGGATATTAAAGGGTGCGGGGAGTGAGGGGGAGAGTGAGATTAGACTGGGTGGAATATTAAAGGGTGCGTGAGTGAGGGGGAGGAGAGTGGGATTAGACTGGGTGAGATATTAAAGGGTGCGGGGAGTGAGGGGAGAGTGGGATTAGACTGGGGGGGATAATAAAGGGTTTGGGGAGTGAGGGGGAGAGTGGGATTAGACTGGGTGGGATATTAAAGGGTGCGGGGAGTGAGGGGGAGAGTGAGATTAGACTTGGTGGGATATTAAAGGGTGCGGGAGTGAGGGGGAGGAGAGTGGGATTAGACTGGGTGGGATATTAAAGGGTGCGGGGAGTGAGGGGGAGAGTGGGATTAGACTGGGTGGGAAATTAAAGGGTGTGGGGAGTGAGGGGGAGAGGGGAATTAGACTGGGTGGGATATTAAAGGGTGTGGGGAGTGAGAGGGAGAGTGGGATTAGACTGGGTGGGTTATTAAAGGGTGTGGGGAGTGAGAGGGAGAGTGGGATTAGACTGGGTGGGATATTAAAGGGTGTGGGGAGTGAGGGGGAGAGTGGGATTAGACTGGGTGAGATATTAAAGGGTGTGGGGAGTGAGGGGGAGAGTGGGATTAGACTGGGTGGGATATTAAAGGGTGCGGGGAGTGAGGGGAGAGTGGGATTAGACTGGGTGGGATATTAAAGGGTGTGGGGAGTGAGGGGTAGAGTGGGATTAGACTGGGGGGGATATTAAAGGGTGTGGGGAGTGAGGGGGAGAGTGGGATTAGACTGGGTGGGATATTAAAGGGTGCGGGGAGTGAGGGGGGTAGTGAGATTAGACTGGGTGGGATATTAAAGGCTGCGGGGAGTGAGGGGGAGAGTGGGATTAGACTGGGGGGGATATTAAAGGGTGCGGGGAGTGAGGGGGAGAGTGAGATTAGACTGGGTGGAATATTAAAGGGTGCGTGAGTGAGGGGGAGGAGAGTGGGATTAGACTGGGTGAGATATTAAAGGGTGCGGGGAGTGAGGGGAGAGTGGGATTAGACTGGGGGGGATAATAAAGGGTTTGGGGAGTGAGGGGGAGAGTGGGATTAGACTGGGTGGGATATTAAAGGGTGCGGGGAGTGAGGGGGAGAGTGAGATTAGACTTGGTGGGATATTAAAGGGTGCGGGAGTGAGGGGGAGGAGAGTGGGATTAGACTGGGTGGGATATTAAAGGGTGCGGGGAGTGAGGGGGAGAGTGGGATTAGACTGGGTGGGAAATTAAAGGGTGTGGGGAGTGAGGGGGAGAGGGGAATTAGACTGGGTGGGATATTAAAGGGTGTGGGGAGTGAGAGGGAGAGTGGGATTAGACTGGGTGGGTTATTAAAGGGTGTGGGCAGTGAGAGGGAGAGTGGGATTAGACTGGGTGAGATATTAATGGGTGCGGGGAGTGAGGGGAGAGTGGGATTAGACTGGGGGGGATAATAAAGGGTTTGGGGAGTGAGGGGGAGAGTGGGATTGAACTGGGTAGGATATTAAAGGGTGTGGGGAGTGAGAGGGAGAGTGGGATTAGACTGGGTGGGGTATTAAAGGGTGTGGGGAGTGAGGGGGAGAGTGGGATTAGACTGGGTGGGAAATTAAAGGGTGTGGGGAGTGAGGGGGAGAGTGGGATTAGACTGGGGGGGGATATTAAAGGGTGTAGGGAGTGAGGGGGGAGTGGGATTAGACTGGGTGGGACATTAAAGGGTGTGGGGAGTGAGGGGGGAGAGTGGGATTAGACTGGGTGGGAATTTAAAGGGTGTGGGGAGTGAGGGGGGAGAGTGGGATTAGACTGGGTGGGAATTTAAAGGGTGTGGGGAGTGAGAGGGAGAGTGGGATTAGACTGGGTGGAATATTAAAGGGTGTAGGGAGTGAGGGGGGAGTGGGATTAGACTGGGTGGGATATTAAAGGGTGTGGGGAGTGAGGGGGGAGAGTGGGATTAGACTGGGTGGGAAATTAAAGGGTGTGGGGAGTGAGGGGGAGAGTGGGATTAGACTGGGTGGGATATTAAAGGGTGCGGGAGTGAGGGGGAGGAGAGTGGGATTAGACTGGGTGGGATATTAAAGGGTGTGAGGAGTGAGAGGGAGAGTGGGATTAGACTGGGTGGGATATTAAAGGGTGTAGGGAGTGAGGGGGAGTGGGATTAGACTGGGTGGGATGTTAAAAGGTGTGGGGTGTGAGGGGGGAGTGGGATTAGACTGGGTGGGATATTAAAGGGTGCGGGTAGTGAGGGGGGAGTGGGATTAGACTGGGTGGGAAATTAAAGGGTGTGGGGAGTGAGGGGGAGAGTGGGATTAGACTGGGTGGGATATTAAAGGGTGCGGGAATGAGGGGTGGAGAGTGGGATTAGACTGGGTGGGATACTAAAGGGTGCGGGGAGTGAGGGGAGAGTGGGATTAGACTGGGTGGGATATTAAAGGGTGTGGGGAGTGAGAGGGAGAGTGGGATTAGACTGGGTGATATTAAAGGGTGCGGGAGTGAGGGGTTGAGAGTGGGATTAGACTGGGTGGGATATTAAAGGGTGCGGGGAGTGAGGGGAGAGTGGGAATTGACTGGGTGATATTAAAGGGTGTGGGGAGTGAGAGGGAGAGTGGGATTAGACTGGGTGGGATATTAAAGGGTGTGGGGAGTGAGAGGGAGAGTGGGATTAGACTGGGTGGGATACTCCAGGTGAGGTCTCATCAATGCCTTGTACAGTTGCAGCAACACATTCTTACTTTTAAACTCTATCTCTTTAGTTATAAATGCAAAAATTCAATTTGTCTTCCTCATTACCTGCTGCATCTGCACACTAACTTTCTGCGATTTGTGCACAATGACACTCAGATTGCCCCGCGCCGAAGCTCTCTGAAGTTTCTCATTATTATTTAGATTTAAAAAATTCTTTATATTTTTCCGACCAAAATGGATAACACACTTATCCACGTTTAACTCCATCTGCCACCTCACCTATCTATACCCATTTGTAAATGTCTTATTTCCTAATTGCAATTTACTATCCCAACTATCTCAGTGTCATCTGCAAATTTGGCTATCATACCGTCCATCCCTGCATCCAAGTCTTTTCTATAAATAGTTGCTGGACGATGTGTGATGAATTAATGCAGATGAGTGTCAGAAAGGAAGGGTGGGGGACAGCTTGTTGAGGCAGCGAAGGTTTGCAATCAACCGCTGTGGGGTCTTGCTGGGCAGGTGAAAATCCTGGGTGCCATTGGTTTGCCAACAAGGTGCAGTACAATGTGGAGTGTGCACGTGATCCTCCTGGGAACTGCTCCCTCTGAATACATACAGAAAGAGGCACTGCCTGCTGGCCCTCACTACCCCAGCTCTGGTACCTGGCATTGAGTGCATTGGGAGGAGAATTGGGATTAGAGGGGAGAGGAGGGCAAAGAGGGTAGGGAAGATGAGGAGGCAAGGGAGGAGAAGAGAGGAGAGGGAAAGATGCACGGAGAGAAGAGGGAAGAAAGGAGGGAGGCAGAGAAAAAAGTAGGGAGGGCAGGAGGTGAGAAAGAAGAGAGAGAAGGAAGCAGAGGAGGGAAACGCTGGGGAAGAAGGGATGATAAAGAAAGAGAGGCAACAGAGGAAGTGCGTTAAGAGTTGGGTCACTGTCTGTGCGGAGTCTGCACATCCTCCCCGTGTGCGCGTGGGTTTCCTCCGGGTGCTCCGGTTTCCTCCCACAGTCCAAAGATGTGCAGGTTAGGTGGATTGGCCATGATAAATTGCCCTTCGTGTCCAAAATTGCCCTTAGTGTTGGGTGGAGTTACTGGGTTATGGGGATAGGGTGGAGGTGTTGACCTTGGGTAGGGTGCTCTTTCCAAGAGCCGGTGCAGATTCGATGGGCCGAATGGCCTCCTTCTGCACTGTCAATTCTATGATAATCAAAGTCGATGAAAAACCCAATGCTGCCCCTTTCTGCCCTCCAGTGTTCAGGTAGTGCAACTGCAGCCAGGTGCTGCGAGCTCAACTCGTCCTGCTCGGAGCTCCGAACAATCAGGCCAGCAAATGAACTTTAAAAACTAAATTAACATCAGGAGCCCAGGGAGACGGGTTGGAACTGTGGGCTCGTCGATATTCAATTCAAAGATTAAAACACATTTTTGGACGAGAAAGTTATCTGTTGGGGATTTTGAAAAAAAAACATATATTCAATTAACTGGATGTAATTGAAATTGGAAATCAAGCTGTGAGCAAGTGTGTTTCTCCAATATCCCCGCATTCCCCCCCTACCCACACTGACACATGTAAATCCCCCGCCCCCCCCCCCACCCTCCGTCACCCCCACCACACCAGCATTTGTGCTCTTTCTGTTTGACGGTGCGTCAATAGTCATTAGAAAGGTATTGAGATTGACAGTGTGATTGTTAGCGGAAGCCTGATTGTGGGCGCTTCGTAATATATAAATATTGATCCATGTGTGGGATGGGAGCTGCATTTAAATGAGACAGAAATGCCACTCAAAGGCCTCCACTTCATGCATCTGACCCTGTCAGAGTCCGATCCTGGGCGATTCTCCGAGGTGCCGGGAATCGGGGCCATTTGCGCCGCCGCGTTTGGCGCGGGGCCGCCGAATCCCCGGCCCGGATGGGCCGAGCGGCCGCGCGGATACGACAGAGTCACGACGGCGCCCTTCACCCCTGATCGCTGCTGGCGGGAACGCTGCGTGAACGGTCGGGGGGGGGGGGCCTTGGGGGGGGGGGGGTCCTTCACCGGGGGGGCCTCTGATGGGGTCTGGCCCGCAATCGCCCCCACAGTCTCTGATCTAAGTGATAGACAGAGCATCTGGAGGCACTGGGCAAGGTACTGGGGAGAGGATCAAGCGGGTCGATTAGGTTAACAGGGCAACGAGGAAAGAGCCAGCGGGCCCGGATGATTCCCCCCCCCCCCCACATCAGAGAAGATTGGGGGTGTCGGGGACGGGGGAGGGGGGGAGGGGGGGGTTGACCTGATGGAGGAATGTAACGTTCTGGAGGGCCCGATCCAGTAGATGTTGGGAAGGTGTTCCCGCTTGTGAAGGTCAGCAAAACCATGGGTTGGAAATTTAATTTAAGCTGGTTAGAAACCCAGTAAAGGTTTTCAGAGAAACCCCTTACCCAGAGAGGGTGTGTGTGTGTGTGGGGGGGGGGGGGGGGGGGGAGAACGCGGAGCCCGCTACCCCAGGCAGTGGGTGAGCTGAGCAGTATGTAGGGATTTAAGAGGAAACCAGATAAACACACGGGAGGAGGAAGCAATGTGCTGATCGGATGGGATGAAGATGGAGGCTGAATAGTTCAGGCACGGGGGGTATTCATGGGAGGAGATATTTGGAAGGTTGAAGAGAAAGGACAAGGTGGCAGTGCGGATAATGATGAGCAGAATGTGACAGGAAGGGGCAGAGTGTACACACACACAGAGCAGGGAGGGACAGTGTGTACACACACACAGAGCAGGGAGGGACAGTGTGTACACACACACAGAGCAGGAAGGGACAGAGTGTACACACACACAGAGCAGGAAGGGACAGAGTGTACACACACACAGAACAGGAAGGGGCAGAGTGTACACACACACAGAGCAGGGAGGGACAGTGTGTACACACACACAGAGCAGGGAGGGACAGTGTGTACACACACACAGAGCAGGAAGGGACAGAGTGTACACACACACAGAGCAGGAAGGGACAGAGTGTACACACACACAGAGCAGGAAGGGACAGCGTGTACACACACAGAGCAGGAAGGGACAGAGTGTACACACACACAGAGCAGGGAGGGACAGTGTGTACACACACACAGAGCAGGAAGGGACAGAGTGTACACACACACAGAGCAGGAAGGGACAGAGTGTACACACACACAGAGCAGGAAGGGACAGCGTGTACACACACAGAGCAGGAAGGGACAGAGTGTACACACACACAGAGCAGGAAGGTACAGTGTGTACACACACAGAGCAGGAAGGGACAGAGTGTACACACACACAGAGCAGGAAGGGACAGAGCGTACACACACACAGAGCAGGAAGGGACAGAGTGTACACACACACAGAGCAGGAAGGGATAGAGTGTACACACACACAGAGCAGGAAGGGACAGAGTGTACACACACACAGAGCAGGAAGGGACAGCGTGTACACACACAGAGCAGGAAGGGACAGAGTGTACACACACACAGAGCAGGAAGGTACAGTGTGTACACACACAGAACAGGAAGGGACAGAGTGTACACACACACAGAGCAGGAAGGGACAGTGTGTACACACACACAGAGCAGGAAGGGACAGAGTGTACACACACACAGAGCAGGAAGGTACAGTGTGTACACACACAGAACAGGAAGGGACAGAGTGTACACACACACAGAGCAGGAAGGGACAGTGTGTACACACACACAGAGCAGGAAGGGACAGAGTGTACACACACACAGAGCAGGAAGGGACAGAGTGTATACACACACAGAGCAGGAAGGGACAGAGTGTACACACACACAGAGCAGGAAAGGACAGAGTGTACACACACACCGAGCAGGAAGGGACAGTGTGTACACACACACAGAGCAGGAAAGGACAGAGTGTACACACACACAGAGCAGGAAAGGACAGAGTGTACACACACACCGAGCAGGAAGGGACAGTGTGTACACACACACAGAGCAGGAAAGGACAGAGTGTACACACACACAGAGCAGGAAGGGACAGAGTGTACACACACACAGAGCAGGAAGGGACAGAGTGTACACACACACAGAGCAGGAAAGGACAGAGTGTACACACACACAGAGCAGGAAGGGACAGAGTGTACACACACACAGAGCAGGAAGGGACAGAGTGTACACACACACAGAGCAGGAAGGGACAGAGTGTACACACACACAGAGCAGGAAGGGACAGTGTGTACACACACACAGAGCAGGAAAGGACAGTGTGTACACACACAGAGCAGGAATGGACAGAGTGTACACACACACAGAGCAGGAAGGGACAGTGTGTACACACACACAGAGCAGGAAGGGACAGAGTGTACACACACACAGAGCAGGAAAGGACAGAGTGTACACACACACAGAGCAGGAAGGGACAGAGTGTACACACACACAGAGCAGGAAGGGACAGAGTGTACACACACACAGAGCAGGAAGGGACAGAGTGTACACACACACAGAGCAGGAAGGGACAGTGTGTACACACACACAGAGCAGGAAAGGACAGTGTGTACACACACAGAGCAGGAATGGACAGAGTGTACACACACACAGAGCAGGAAGGGACAGTGTGTACACACACACAGAGCAGGAAGGGACAGAGTGTACACACACACAGAGCAGGAAGGGACAGTGTGTACACACACAGAGCAAGAAGGGACAGAGTGTACACACACACAGAGCAGGAAGGGACAGAGTGTACACACACACAGAGCAGGAAGGGACAGTGTGTACACACACAGAGCAGGAAGGGACAGAGTGTACACACACACAGAGCAGGAAGGGACAGTGTGTACACACACAGAGCAGGAAGGGACAGAGTGTACACACACAGAGCAGGAAGGGACAGAGTGTACACACACACAGAGCATCTCCAAGTGAGGTCAGTGGAGGGAAAATGGTGATAATGCTGAAATGAAGGTTCTCTGCGCTGTAATGTTCTATGTTCTATGTTCAAGCAGGCTTACATTGCAATGACGTTACTGTGAAAAGCTCCCAATCAACACATTCTGGCGCCTGTTCGGGTACACAGAGGGAGAATTCAGAATGTCCAATTCACCTAACAGCACGTCTTTCAGGACTTGTGGGAGGAAACCGGAGCACCCGGAGGAAACCCACGCAGACACGGGAGAACGTGCAGACTCCACACAGACAGTGAGCCAAGCCGGGAATCGAACCTGAGACCCTGGAGCTGTGAAGCCACAGTGCTACCCACTGTGCTACCGTGCCACCCCAAGAGCAGTGAAGTTGTGCTAGATCCGTATAAAACACTAGTTAGACCGCAGCTACAGTACTGCGTACAGCTTTGTTTACTGTATTACAGGAAGGATGTGATTCCACTCGATGGGGTAGAGGAACTTTAGGAGAAGAATCTTAACCCTGATGAAAGGTTGGATAGGCTGGAGTTGTTTTCTCTGGGATGGAGGAGGCTGAGGGGAGGTTTAATCGAGATGTTTTAAAAGTATACGCAGCCTGGACAAAGTAGGAAAGGATTTATTTCCCTCTCACAGCAAGATCAATAACCAGGAGGTGGGGATAGCTTTAAAGTAATTGACACAAGGATTCAAAGGGATTCAGTCTGGGAGCTGTGAGGTGAGATTAGGTTGTTGAATAGTCGGATGGATCGGACAACCTCCTTCTCAGACATTCATTTTTCATGTTTCCTTTTCCCAATCCGATGCCCCTATTCCAACTAAAAGCATATCCCGGTCGCCTCATTATGGGAAGGATGTGGATGCTTTGGAGAGGGAACAGAGGAGATTTACCAGGATGCTGCCTGGACTGGGGGGCGTGTCTTATGAAGAGCGGTTGAGGGGGCTAGGGCTTTTCTCACTGGAGCAAAGAAGACAGAGAGGCGACTTGATAGAGGTGTACATGGTGAGGAGAGGCATGGATAGAGTGGATAGCCAGAGACTTTCCCCCAGGGTGGAAATGGCTGTCACGAGGGGACATAATTTTAATGTGATTGGAGGAAGGAAGGGGAGATGTCAGAGGTAGGTTCTTTACACAGAGAGTGGTGGGTGTGTGGAATGCACTGCCAGCAGAGGTGGTGGAGTCTGAGTCATTCGGGACATTTAAGCGACTCTTAGACAGGCACATGGACAGCAGTAAATTGAAGGGGTGGAGGTTAGGTTGACCTTAGATTAGGATAAATGGTCGGCACAACATCGTGGGCCGAAGGGCCTGTACTGTGCTGTACTGTGCTATGGTCTATTAGGGCCTCTTCTCACTCACCTCCATTGGTCACCTATCCACCAACGCTGCAATTTAAGGAAAATCCTCTTTTCAAATCACTCCACGGCTGTGACCCTCCCTATCCCTGTAACCTCATTCAACTCTACAGCCCTCTGAGATCTCCCTGCCCCTTCCATTCTGGTGCATCCCAAATTTTCATCGCTCCGTTGTCCGTGCTTCCAGCCGCGTGGGCCTGAAGCTTTGGAATTCCCTCTCAAAACCTCTCCACCTCCCTACACCTGCCGAAACTCTTGCAGGGGCATTGTCCCCGGCGCCCAGGCCAACATTTATCCCTCAGTCAACTTGGAAAACAAAAGGTGCCCTGGTAATGTACCACATTGCTGCCTGTGGGATCTTGCTGTGTATGAATTCACTGTCGCATTGATTGCATTGCAACATTCACTCGACTTCAAGGAGTATATTACTGACTGTAAACTGCTTTGCAATGTCCAGGGGCTGTGAAAAGCACTGTTAAAAAAATGGATTTTTTAACAATTGTTGCCATGTCGCTCTGATGCCACCTGCTGGCGATTTCAGTTTCAGTGCGTTCCCCCTCCTTCCTCCCCCTCACCCCCCACCCCCGCCACTCCCCGCACCAGTCCCCAGCTCCCAGCCACTCCACCTGTCCAGCCAGTGGCTTCGGTGGCCAGTGGGTGGCGCTCCTCGCTGTTAAATGGTGAAATGGGTCAGAGAGTCTCCAGGCTGTTCCTCAGACTGGACAAGCTGAAGTGCTTTCCTCCAGAACAGAGAAGGCGTGGGGCGGGTGGGGGAGAGGGGGTGACCTGATAGACACCCTCACAGTTGTGAAGAGCGTCGATAGGGTGGATGGAGAGAAGATGTTTCAACATATGAGGGTGGCCAAAACTAGGACTCTTAAAATTCAGACAGTCACGAATAAATGCAATTGGAAATTCAGGGAAAACCTCTTGAGCCGGAGAGTGGTCAAAATGTGACCACAGGGAGTACTTCATGTGAACAGTATGGGTGTACTTTTATTTGCGGTCACGGGATGCGGGTGTCACTGGTTAGGCCAGCATTTATAGTCCACCTGTAATTGGTGGTTGAGCTGCAGTCCTTCAGGTGTAGGTACACCCACAGTGCTGTTAGGGATGGAGTTCCAGGATGTTGCCCCAGCGACAGCGAAGGAACGGCCGATATATTTCCAAGTCAGGGCGGTGAGTGACTTGGAGGGGAACCTCCAGGTGGTGGAGTTTCCAGGTATCTGCTGCTCCTTCTAGATGGTAGAGGTCGTGGGTTTGGAAGGTGCTGTCTAAGGAACCTTGGCGAGTTACTGCAGTGCATTTTGTCGATGGTACACATGAGGGATTGAATTTTTGTGGATGGGGTGCCAATCAAGCGGGCTGCTTTGTCCTGGATGGTGTCAAGCTTCTTGGGTCTAGTTGGAGCTGCACTCATCCAGTTCGTTGTCTATCCCATTTAGCACGGTGGTAGTGCCACACAGTACAGTGGAGGGTATCCTCAATGTGAAGATTTGACTTGTCTCCACAATGTGGTCACTCCTTTTTTTTTAAGAGTACCCAATTAATTTTTATTAAAATTTTAGAGTACCCAATTAATTTTTTCCAATTAAGGGGCAATTTAGCGTGGCCAATCCACCTACCCTGCACATCTTTGGGTTGCGGGGGTGAAACCCACGCAGACACAGGGAGAATGTGCAAGCACCACACGGACAGTGACCCACAGCGGGATCGAACCTGGGACCTTGGCACCGTGACGCAGCAGGGTTAACCCGCTGCGCCACCGTGCTGCCCTCACAACGTGGTCACTCCTACCGATACTGCCATGGACAGATGCATCTGCAGCAGGCAGGTTGGTGAGGGTCAGGTCTAGTATGTTTCCCCTCTTGTTGGTTCCTTCACTACCTGCTGCAGATCATCTCAATTTCAAACATAGAGCCAGTGAAATACTTCAGAAATGTGAGGCTGTGGAAATATTGCCAAGGTTAGTGACTGAGGCAGTAAGTTTCAATGCTCAAGATTAGCGGCGAAATTCTCCGGAAACGGCGCGATGTCCGCCGACTGGCGCCCAAAACGGCGCCAATCAGACGGGCATCGCGCCACCCCAAAGGTGCGGAATGCTCCGTATCTTTGGGGGCCGAGCCCCAACATTGAGGGGCTAGGCCGACGCCGGAGGAATTTCCGCCCCACCAGCTGGCGGAAACGGCCTTTGTTGCCCCGCCAGCTGGCGCGGAAATGACATCTCGGGGCGGCGCATGCGTGGGAGCGTCAGCGGCCGCTGACAGCATTCCCACGCATGCGCAGTGGAGGGAGTCTCTTCCGCCTCTGCCATGGTGGAGACCTTGGCGGAGGCGGAAGGAAAAGAGTGCCCCCACGGCACAGGCCCGCCCGCGGATCGGTGGGCCCCGATCGCGGGCCAGGCCACTGTGGGGGCACCCCCCGGGGCCAGATCGCCCCGCGCCCCCCCAGGACCCCGGAGCCCGTCCGCGCCACCTTGTCCCGCCGGTAAGGTAGGTGATTTAATTTACGCCGGCGGGACAGGCAATTTATCGGCGGTACTTCGGCCCATCCGGGCCGGAGAATCGAGCGGGGGGGCCCGCCAACCGGCGCGGCCCGATTCCCGCCCCCGCCGAATATCTGGTGCCGGAGACTTCGGCAACCGGCGGGGGCGGGATTCACGCCAGCCCCCGGCGATTCTCCGACCCGGCGGGGGGTCGGAGAATGTCGCCCCTGGGGCGAAATTCTCCCGAAACGGCGCGATGTCTGCCAACTGACGCCCAAAACGGCGCCAATCAGATGGGCATCGCGCCGCCCCAAAGGCGGGGGGTCGGAGAATGTCGCCCTAGATTGCAAAAGTGACTACAGGAAGAATATCACACACCCCCGAATAGATTCCAGTCTGTAACTCACTCCCGGCTATCTGTTATTTATATCAACCACTCCGAACCCCTCGATTAGATTCCAGTTTGTAACTCACTCACAGGTATCTGTTATTCTATTTTTCATGGCGACCTGATAGAGGTCTACAAAATTATGAGGGGCATAGACAGCGGATAGTCAGAGGCTTTTCCCCAGGGTAGAGGGGTCAATTACTCGGGGGCATAGGTTTCAGGTGAGAGGGGCAAGGTTTAGAGTAGATGTACGAGGCAAGGTTTTTACACAGATGGTAGTGGGTGCCTGGAACTCGCTACCAGAGGAGGTGGTGGAAGCAGGGACGATAGTGACATTTAAGGGGCATCTTGACAAATATATGAATAGGATGGGAATAGAGGGATACGGACCCAGGAAGTGTAGAAGATTGTAGTTTAGCCGGGCAGTATGGTCGGCACGGGCTTGGAGGGCCGAAGGGCCTGTTCCTGTGCTGTACATTTCTTTGTTCTTTGTTTATATAAACCATCCCGAACCCCTCGATTAGATTCCAGTTTGTAACTCATTCCCAGGTATCTGTTATTCAATATATAAACCACCCCGAACCCCTCGATTAGATTCCAGTCGGTAACTTACTCCCGGGTATCTGTTATTCTAAATATAAACCACCCCGAACCACTCGATTAGATTCCAGTCTGTCACTCACTCCCGGGTATCTGTTATTCTATATATAAACCACCCGAACCCCTCGATTAGATTCCAGTCTGTAACTCACTCCCGGGTATCTGTTATTCTATATATAAACCACCCTGAACCCCTCGATTAGATTCCAGTCTGTCACTCACTCCCGGGTATCTGTTATTCTATATATAAACCACCCCGAATCCCTCGATTAGATTCCAGTCTGTCACTCACTCCCGGGTATCTGTTATTCTATATATAAACTACCCTGTACCCCTCGATTAGATTCCAGTCTGTAACTCACTCCCGGATATCTGTTATTCTATATATAAACCACCCCGAACCCCTCGATTAGATTCCAGTCTGTAACTCACTCCTGGATATCTGTTATTCTCCATATAAACCACCCCGAACCCCTCGATTAGATTCCAGTCTGTAACTCACTCCCGGGTATCTGTTATTCTATAAATAAACCACCCTGAACCCCTCGATTAGATTCCAGTCTGTAACTCACTCCCGGATATCTGTTATTCTCTATATAAACCACCCCGAACCCCTCGATTAGATTCCAGTCTGTAACTCACTCCCGGATATCTGTTATTCTCTATATAAACCACCCCGAACCCCTCAATTAGATTCCAGTCTGTAACTCATTCCCAAGTATCTGTTATTCAATATATAAACCACCCCGAACCCCTGAATTAGATTCTAGTCTATAACTCACTCCTGGTTATCTGTTATTCTATATATAAACCACCCTGAACCCCTCAATTAGATTCCAGTCTGTAACTCACTCCCAGTTATCTGTTATTCTATATATAAACCACACTGAACCCCTCGATTAGATTCCAGTTTGTAACTCACTCCCAGGTATCTGTTATTCTATATATAAACCACCCCGAACCCCTCGATTAGATTCCAGTTTGTAACTCACTCCCGGGTATCTGTTATTCTATATTTAAACCACCCCGAGCCCCTCGATTAGATTCCAGTTTGTAACTCACTCCCAGGTATCTGTTATTCTATTTTTCATGGCGACCTGATAGAGGTATACAAAATTATGAGGGGCATAGACAGCGGATAGTCAGAGGCTTTTCCCCAGGGTAGAGGGGTCAATTACTAGGGGGCATAGGTTGAAGGTGAGAGGGGCAAGGTTTAGAGTAGATGTACGAGGCAAGTTTTTTACACAGAGGGTAGTGGGTGCCTGGAACTCGCTACCAGAGGAGGTGGTGGAAGCAGGGACGATAGTGACATTTCAGGGGCATCTTGACAAATATATGAATAGGATGGGAATAGAGGGATACGGACCCAGGAAGTGTAGAAGATTGTAGTTTAGCCGGGCAGTATGGTCGGCACGGGCTTGGAGGGCCGAAGGGCCTGTTCCTGTGCTGTACATTTCTTTGTTCTTTGTTTATATAAACCATCCCGAACCCCTCGATTAGATTCCAATTTGTAATTCATTCCCAGGTATCTGTTATTCAATATATAAACCACCCCGAACCCCTCGATTAGATTCCAGTCGGTAACTTACTCCCGGGTATCTGTTATTCTATATATAAACCACCCCGAACCCCTGAATTAGATTCTAGTCCATAACTCACTCCTGGTTATCTGTTATTCTAAATATAAACCACCCCGGACCCCTCGATTAGATTCCAGTCTGTCACTCACTCCCGGGTATCTGTTATTCTATATATAAACCACCCGAACCCCTCGATTAGATTCCAGTCTGTAACTCACTCCTGGATATCTGTTATTCTCTATATAAACCACCCCGAACCCCTCAATTAGATTCCAGTCTGTAACTCACTCCCGGGTATCTGTTATTCTATATATAAACCACCCCGAACCCCTCGATTAGATTCCAGTCTGTAACTCACTCCCGGATATCTGTTATTCTCTATATAAACCACCCCGAACCCCTCGATTAGATTCCAGTCTGTAACTCACTCCCGGATATCTGTTATTCTCTATATAAACCACCCCGAACCCCTCGATTAGATTCCAGTCTGTAACTCACTCCCGGATATCTGTTATTCTCTATATAAACCACCCCGAACCCCTCAATTAGATTCCAGTCTGTAACTCATTCCCAAGTATCTGTTATTCAATATATAAACCACCCCGAACCCCTGAATTAGATTCTAGTCTATAACTCACTCCTGGTTATCTGTTATTCTATATATAAACCACCCCGAACCCCTCAATTAGATTCCAGTCCGTAACTCACTCCCAGGTATCTGTTATTCTATATATAAACCACCCTGAACCCCTCAATTAGATTCCAGTCTGTAACTCACTCCCGGTTATCTGTTATTCTATATATAAACCACCCCGAACCCCTCAATTAGATTCCAGTCCGTAACTCACTCCCAGGTATCTGTTATTCTATATATAAACCACCTTGAACCCCTCAATTAGATTCCAGTCTGTAACTCACTCCCGGGTATCTGTTATTCTATATATAAACCACCCCGAACCCCTCAATTAGATTCCAGTCCGTAACTCACTCCCAGGTATCTGTTATTCAACATATAAACCACCCTGAACCCCTCAATTAAATTCCAGTCTGTAACTCACTCCCGGTTATCTGTTATTCTATATATAAACCACCCCGAACCCCTCGATTAGATTCCAGTCTGTCACTCACTCCCGGGTATCTGTTATTCTATATATAAACCACCCCGAGCCCCTCGATTAGATTCCAGTTTGTAACTCACTCCCAGGTATCTGTTATTCTATTTTTCATGGCGACCTGATAGAGCTCTACAAAATTATGAGGGGCATAGACAGCGGATAGTCAGAGGCTTTTCCCCAGGGTAGAGGGGTCAATTACTCGGGGGCATAGGTTGAAGGTGAGAGGGGCAAGGTTTAGAGTAGATGTACGAGGCAAGTTTTTTACACAGAGGGTAGTGGGTGCCTGGAACTCGCTACCAGAGCAGGTGGTGGAAGCAGGGACGACAGTGACATTTAAGGGGCATCTTGACAAATATATGAATAGGATGGAAATAGAGGGATACGGACCCAGGAAGTGTAGAAGATTGTAGTTTAGCCGGGCAGTATGGTCGGCACGGGCTTGGAGGGCCGAAGGGCCTGTTCCTGTGCTGTACATTTCTTTGTTCTTTGTTTATATAAACCATCCCGAACCCCTCGATTAGATTCCAGTTTGTAACTCATTCCCAGGTATCTGTTATTCAATATATAAACCACCCCGAAACCCTCGATTAGATTCCAGTCGGTAACTTACTCCCGGGTATCTGTTATTCTATATATAAACCACCCCGAACCCCTGAATTAGATTCTAGTCTATAACTCACTCCTGGTTATCTGTTATTCTAAATATAAACCACCCCGAACCACTCGATTAGATTCCAGTCTGTCACTCACTCCCGGGTATCTGTTATTCTATATATAAACCACCCGAACCCCTCGATTAGATTCCAGTCTGTAACTCACTCCCGGGTATCTGTTATTCTATATATAAACCACCCTGAACCCCTCGATTAGATTCCAGTCTGTCACTCACTCCCGGGTATCTGTTATTCTATATATAAACCACCCCGAATCCCTCGATTAGATTCCAGTCTGTCACTCACTCCCAGGTATCTGTTATTCTATATATAAACTACCCTGTACCCCTCGATTAGATTCCAGTCTGTAACTCACTCCCGGGTATCTGTTATTCTATATATAAACCACCCCGAACCCCTCGATTAGATTCCAGTCTGTAACTCACTCCCGGATATCTGTTATTCTCTATATAAACCACCCCGAACCCCTCAATCAGATTCCAGTCTGTAACTCACTCCCGGGTATCTGTTATTCTATATATAAACCACCCCGAACCCCTCGATTAGATTCCAGTCTGTAACTCACTCCCGGATATCTGTTATTCTCTATATAAACCACCCCAAACCCCTCGATTAGATTCCAGTCTGTAACTCACTCCCGGATATCTGTTATTCTCTATATAAACCACCCCGAACCCCTCAATTAGATTCCAGTCTGTAACTCATTCCCAAGTATCTGTTATTCAATATATAAACCACCCCGAACCCCTGAATTAGATTCTAGTCTATAACTCACTCCTGGTTATCTGTTATTCTATATATAAACCACCCTGAACCCCTCAATTAGATTCCAGTCTGTAACTCACTCCCGGTTATCTGTTATTCTATATATAAACCACCCCGAACCCCTCGATTAGATTCCAGTCTGTAACTCACTCCCGGGTATCTGTTACTCTTATAAATAAACCACCCCGAACCCCTCGATTAGATTCCAGTCTGTAACTCACTCCCGGGTATCTGTTATTCTATATATAAACCACCCCGAACCCCTCGATTAGATTCCAGTTTGTAACTCACTCCCGGGTATCTGTTATTCTATATTTAAACCACCCCGAGCCCCTCGATTAGATTCCAGTTTGTAACTCACTCCCAGGTATCTGTTATTCTATTTTTCATGGCGACCTGATAGAGGTATACAAAATTATGAGGGGCATAGACAGCGGATAGTCAGAGGCTTTTCCCCAGGGTAGAGGGGTCAATTACTAGGGGGCATAGGTTGAAGGTGAGAGGGGCAAGGTTTAGAGTAGATGTACGAGGCAAGTTTTTTACACAGAGGGTAGTGGGTGCCTGGAACTCGCTACCAGAGCAGGTGGTGGAAGCAGGGACGACAGTGACATTTAAGGGGCATCTTGACAAATATATGAATAGGATGGAAATAGAGGGATACGGACCCAGGAAGTGTAGAAGATTGTAGTTTAGCCGGGCAGTATGGTCGGCACGGGCTTGGAGGGCCGAAGGGCCTGTTCCTGTGCTGTACATTTCTTTGTTCTTTGTTTATATAAACCATCCCGAACCCCTCGATTAGATTCCAGTTTGTAACTCATTCCCAGGTATCTGTTATTCAATATATAAACCACCCCGAAACCCTCGATTAGATTCCAGTCGGTAACTTACTCCCGGGTATCTGTTATTCTATATATAAACCACCCCGAACCCCTGAATTAGATTCTAGTCTATAACTCACTCCTGGTTATCTGTTATTCTAAATATAAACCACCCCGAACCACTCGATTAGATTCCAGTCTGTCACTCACTCCCGGGTATCTGTTATTCTATATATAAACCACCCGAACCCCTCGATTAGATTCCAGTCTGTAACTCACTCCCGGGTATCTGTTATTCTATATATAAACCACCCTGAACCCCTCGATTAGATTCCAGTCTGTCACTCACTCCCGGGTATCTGTTATTCTATATATAAACCACCCCGAATCCCTCGATTAGATTCCAGTCTGTCACTCACTCCCAGGTATCTGTTATTCTATATATAAACTACCCTGTACCCCTCGATTAGATTCCAGTCTGTAACTCACTCCCGAGTATCTGTTATTCTATATATAAACCACCCCGAACCCCTCGATTAGATTCCAGTCTGTAACTCACTCCCGGATATCTGTTATTCTCTATATAAACCACCCCGAACCCCTCAATCAGATTCCAGTCTGTAACTCACTCCCGGGTATCTGTTATTCTATATATAAACCACCCCGAACCCCTCGATTAGATTCCAGTCTGTAACTCACTCCCGGATATCTGTTATTCTCTATATAAACCACCCCAAACCCCTCGATTAGATTCCAGTCTGTAACTCACTCCCGGATATCTGTTATTCTCTATATAAACCACCCCGAACCCCTCAATTAGATTCCAGTCTGTAACTCATTCCCAAGTATCTGTTATTCAATATATAAACCACCCCGAACCCCTGAATTAGATTCTAGTCTATAACTCACTCCTGGTTATCTGTTATTCTATATATAAACCACCCTGAACCCCTCAATTAGATTCCAGTCTGTAACTCACTCCCGGTTATCTGTTATTCTATATATAAACCACCCCGAACCCCTCGATTAGATTCCAGTCTGTAACTCACTCCCGGGTATCTGTTACTCTTATAAATAAACCACCCCGAACCCCTCGATTAGATTCCAGTCTGTAACTCACTCCCGGGTATCTGTTATTCTATATATAAACCACCCCGAACCCCTCGATTAGATTCCAGTTTGTAACTCACTCCCGGGTATCTGTTATTCTATATTTAAACCACCCCGAGCCCCTCGATTAGATTCCAGTTTGTAACTCACTCCCAGGTATCTGTTATTCTATTTTTCATGGCGACCTGATAGAGGTATACAAAATTATGAGGGGCATAGACAGCGGATAGTCAGAGGCTTTTCCCCAGGGTAGAGGGGTCAATTACTAGGGGGCATAGGTTGAAGGTGAGAGGGGCAAGGTTTAGAGTAGATGTACGAGGCAAGTTTTTTACACAGAGGGTAGTGGGTGCCTGGAACTCGCTACCAGAGGAGGTGGTGGAAGCAGGGACGATAGTGACATTTCAGGGGCATCTTGACAAATATATGAATAGGATGGGAATAGAGGGATACGGACCCAGGAAGTGTAGAAGATTGTAGTTTAGCCGGGCAGTATGGTCGGCACGGGCTTGGAGGGCCGAAGGGCCTGTTCCTGTGCTGTACATTTCTTTGTTCTTTGTTTATATAAACCATCCCGAACCCCTCGATTAGATTCCAATTTGTAATTCATTCCCAGGTATCTGTTATTCAATATATAAACCACCCCGAACCCCTCGATTAGATTCCAGTCGGTAACTTACTCCCGGGTATCTGTTATTCAATATATAAACCACCCCGAACCCCTGAATTAGATTCTAGTCCATAACTCACTCCTGGTTATCTGTTATTCTAAATATAAACCACCCCGGACCCCTCGATTAGATTCCAGTCTGTCACTCACTCCCGGGTATCTGTTATTCTATATATAAACCACCCGAACCCCTCGATTAGATTCCAGTCTGTAACTCACTCCTGGATATCTGTTATTCTCTATATAAACCACCCCGAACCCCTCAATTAGATTCCAGTCTGTAACTCACTCCCGGGTATCTGTTATTCTATATATAAACCACCCCGAACCCCTCGATTAGATTCCAGTCTGTAACTCACTCCCGGATATCTGTTATTCTCTATATAAACCACCCCGAACCCCTCGATTAGATTCCAGTCTGTAACTCACTCCCGGATATCTGTTATTCTCTATATAAACCACCCCGAACCCCTCGATTAGATTCCAGTCTGTAACTCACTCCCGGATATCTGTTATTCTCTATATAAACCACCCCGAACCCCTCAATTAGATTCCAGTCTGTAACTCATTCCCAAGTATCTGTTATTCAATATATAAACCACCCCGAACCCCTGAATTAGATTCTAGTCTATAACTCACTCCTGGTTATCTGTTATTCTATATATAAACCACCCCGAACCCCTCAATTAGATTCCAGTCCGTAACTCACTCCCAGGTATCTGTTATTCTATATATAAACCACCCTGAACCCCTCAATTAGATTCCAGTCTGTAACTCACTCCCGGTTATCTGTTATTCTATATATAAACCACCCCGAACCCCTCAATTAGATTCCAGTCCGTAACTCACTCCCAGGTATCTGTTATTCTATATATAAACCACCTTGAACCCCTCAATTAGATTCCAGTCTGTAACTCACTCCCGGGTATCTGTTATTCTATATATAAACCACCCCGAACCCCTCAATTAGATTCCAGTCCGTAACTCACTCCCAGGTATCTGTTATTCTATATATAAACCACCCTGAACCCCTCAATTAGATTCCAGTCTGTAACTCACTCCCGGTTATCTGTTATTCTATATATAAACCACCCCGAACCCCTCGATTAGATTCCAGTCTGTCACTCACTCCCGGGTATCTGTTATTCTATATATAAACCACCCCGAGCCCCTCGATTAGATTCCAGTTTGTAACTCACTCCAAGGTATCTGTTATTCTATTTTTCATGGCGACCTGATAGAGCTCTACAAAATTATGAGGGGCATAGACAGCGGATAGTCAGAGGCTTTTCCCCAGGGTAGAGGGGTCAATTACTCGGGGGCATAGGTTGAAGGTGAGAGGGGCAAGGTTTAGAGTAGATGTACGAGGCAAGTTTTTTACACAGAGGGTAGTGGGTGCCTGGAACTCGCTACCAGAGCAGGTGGTGGAAGCAGGGACGACAGTGACATTTAAGGGGCATCTTGACAAATATATGAACAGGATGGAAATAGAGGGATACGGAACCAGGAAGTGTAGAAGATTGTAGTTTAGCCGGGCAGTATGGTCGGCACGGGCTTGGAGGGCCGAAGGGCCTGTTCCTGTGCTGTACATTTCTTTGTTCTTTGTTTATATAAACCATCCCGAACCCCTCGATTAGATTCCAGTTTGTAACTCATTCCCAGGTATCTGTTATTCAATATATAAACCACCCCGAAACCCTCGATTAGATTCCAGTCGGTAACTTACTCCCGGGTATCTGTTATTCTATATATAAACCACCCCGAACCCCTGAATTAGATTCTAGTCTATAACTCACTCCTGGTTATCTGTTATTCTAAATATAAACCACCCCGAACCACTCGATTAGATTCCAGTCTGTCACTCACTCCCGGGTATCTGTTATTCGATATATAAACCACCCGAACCCCTCGATTAGATTCCAGTCTGTAACTCACTCCCGGGTATCTGTTATTCTATATATAAACCACCCTGAACCCCTCGATTAGATTCCAGTCTGTCACTCACTCCCGGGTATCTGTTATTCTATATATAAACCACCCCGAATCCCTCGATTAGATTCCAGTCTGTCACTCACTCCCAGGTATCTGTTATTCTATATATAAACTACCCTGTACCCCTCGATTAGATTCCAGTCTGTAACTCACTCCCGGGTATCTGTTATTCTATATATAAACCACCCCGAACCCCTCGATTAGATTCCAGTCTGTAACTCACTCCCGGATATCTGTTATTCTCTATATAAACCACCCCGAACCCCTCAATCAGATTCCAGTCTGTAACTCACTCCCGGGTATCTGTTATTCTATATATAAACCACCCCGAACCCCTCGATTAGATTCCAGTCTGTAACTCACTCCCGGATATCTGTTATTCTCTATATAAACCACCCCAAACCCCTCGATTAGATTCCAGTCTGTAACTCACTCCCGGATATCTGTTATTCTCTATATAAACCACCTCGAACCCCTCAATTAGATTCCAGTCTGTAACTCATTCCCAAGTATCTGTTATTCAATATATAAACCACCCCGAACCCCTTAATTAGATTCTAGTCTATAACTCACTCCTGGTTATCTGTTATTCTATATATAAACCACCCTGAACCCCTCAATTAGATTCCAGTCTGTAACTCACTCCCGGTTATCTGTTATTCTATATATAAACCACCCCGAACCCCTCGATTAGATTCCAGTCTGTAACTCACTCCCGGGTATCTGTTACTCTTATAAATAAACCACCCCGAACCCCTCGATTAGATTCCAGTCTGTAACTCACTCCCGGGTATCTGTTATTCTATATATAAACCACCCCGAACCCCTCGATTAGATTCCAGTCTGTAACTCACTCCCGGGTATCTGTTATTCGATATATAAGCCACCCCGAACCCCTCGATTAGATTCCAGTCTGTAACTCACTCCCGGGTATCTGTTATTCTATATATAAATCACCCCGAAACCCTCGATTAGATTCCAGTCTGTCACTCACTCCCGGGTATCTGTTATTCTATATATAAACCACCCCGAACCCCTCGATTAGATTCCAGTTTGTAACTCACTCCCGGGTATCTGTTATTCTATATATAAACCACCCCGAACCCCTCGATTAGATTCCAGTCTGTCACTCACTCCCGGGTATCTGTTAATCTATATATAAACCACCCCGAACCCCTCGATTAGATTCCAGTTTGTAACTCACTCCCGGGTATCTGTTATTCTATATATAAACCACCCCGAACCCCTCGATTAGATTCCAGTTTGTAACTCACTCCCGGGTATCTGTTATTCTATATATAAACCACCCTGAACCCCTCGATTAGATTCCAGTTTGTAACTCACTCCCAGGTATCTGTTATTCTATATATAAACCACCCCGAACCCCTCGATTAGATTCCAGTTTGTAACTCACTCCCGGGTATCTGTTATTCTATATTTAAACCACCCCGAGCCCCTCGATTAGATTCCAGTTTGTAACTCACTCCCAGGTATCTGTTATTCTATTTTTCATGGCGACCTGATAGAGGTATACAAAATTATGAGGGGCATAGACAGCGGATAGTCAGAGGCTTTTCCCCAGGGTAGCGGGGTCAATTACTAGGGGGCATAGGTTGAAGGTGAGAGGGGCAAGGTTTAGAGTAGATGTACGAGGCAATTTTTTACACAGAGGGTAGTGGGTGCCTGGAACTCGCTACCAGAGGAGGTGGTGGAAGCAGGGACGATAGTGACATTTAAGGGGCATCTTGACAAATATATGAATAGGATGGGAATAGAGGGATACGGACCCAGGAAGTGTAGAAGATTGTAGTTTAGCCGGGCAGTATGGTCGGCACGGGCTTGGAGGGCCGAAGGGCCTGTTCCTGTGCTGTACATTTCTTTGTTCTTTGTTTATATAAACCATCCCGAACCCCTCGATTAGATTCCAATTTGTAACTCATTCCCAGGTATCTGTTATTCAATATATAAACCACCCCGAACCCCTCGATTAGATTCCAGTCGGTAACTTACTCCCGGGTATCTGTTATTCTATATATAAACCACCCCGAACCCCTGAATTAGATTCTAGTCTATAACTCACTCCTGGTTATCTGTTATTCTAAATATAAACCACCCCGGACCCCTCGATTAGATTCCAGTCTGTCACTCACTCCCGGGTATCTGTTATTCCATATATAAACCACCCCGAACCCCTCGATTAGATTCCAGTCTGTAACTCACTCCCGGATATCTGTTATTTTCTATATAAATCACCCCGAACCCCTCGATTAGATTCCAGTCTGTAACTCACTCCCGGATATCTGTTATTCTCTATATAAACCACCCCGAACCCCTCAATTAGATTCCAGTCTGTAACTCATTCCCAGGTATCTGTTATTCAATATATAAACCACCCCGAACCCCTGAATTAGATTCTAGTCTATAACTCACTCCTGGTTATCTGTTATTCTATATATAAACCACCCTGAACCCCTCAATTAGATTCCAGTCTGGAACTCACTCCCGGTTATCTGTTATTCTATATATAAACCACTCCGAACCCCTCGATTAGATTCCAGTCTGTAACTCACTCCCGGGTATCTGTTACTCTTATATATAAACCACCCCGAACCCCTCGATTAGATTCCAGTCTGTAACTCACTCCCGGGTATCTGTTATTCTATATATAAACCACCCCGAAACCCTCGATTAGATTCCAGTCTGTAACTCACTCCCGGGTATCTGTTATTCAATATATAAACCACCCCGAACACCTCGATTAGATTCCAGTCTGTAACTCACTCCCGGGTATCTGTTATTCTATATATAAATCACCCCGAACCCCTCGATTAGATTCCAGTCTGTCACTCACTCCCGGGTATCTGTTATTCTATATATAAACCACCCCGAACCCCTCGATTAGATTCCAGTCTGTCACTCACTCCCGGGTATCTGTTATTCTATATATAAACCACCCCGAACCCCTCGATTAGATTTCAGTCTGTAACTCACTCCCGGGTATCTTTTATTCTATATAAACCACCCCGAACCCCTCGATTAGATTCCAGTCTGTAACTCACTCCCGGGTATCAGTTATTCTTTATATAATCCATCCCGAACCCCTCGATTAGATTCCAGCCTGTCACTCACTCCCGGGTATCTGTTATTCTATATATAAACCACCTTGAACCCCTCGATTAGATTCCAGTCCGTCACTCACTCCCGGGTATCTGTTATTCTATATATAAACCACGCCGAACCCCTCGATTAGATTCCAGCCTGTCATTCACTCCTGGGTATCTGTTATTCTATATATAAACCATCCCGAACCCCTCGATTAGATTACAGTCTGTAACTCACTCCCGGGTATCTGTTATTCTATATATAAACCAACTTGAACCCCTCGATTAGATTCCAGCCTGTCATTCACTCCTGGGTATCTGTTATTCTATATATAAACCGCCCCGAACCCCTCGATTCGATTCCAGTCTGTCACTCACTCCCGGGTATCTGTTATTTTATATATAAACCACCCCGAACCCCTCGATTAGATTCCAGTCTGTTACTCACTCCCGGGTATCTGTTATTCTATATATAAACCACCCCGAACCCCTCGATTAGATACCAGTCTGTAACTCACTCCCGGGTATCTGTTATTCTATATATAAACCACCTTGAACCCCTCGATTAGATTCCAGCCTGTCATTCACTCCTGGGTATCTGTTATTCTATATATAAACCCCCCTGAACCCCTCGATTAGATTCCAGTCTGTAACTCATTCCCGGGTTATCTGTTATTCTATATATAAACCACCCGAATCCCTCGATTTGATTCCAGTCTGTCACTCACTCCCAGGTATCTGTTATTCTATATATAAAACACCCCGAACCCCTCGATTAGATTCCAGTCTGTAACTCTCTCCCGGGTATCTGTTGTTCGATATATAAACCACCCCGAACCCCTCGATTAGATTCCAGTCTGTCACTCACTCCTGGGTATCTGTTATTCTATCTATAAACCCCCCTGAACCCCTCGATTAGATTCCAGCCTGTCACTCACTCCTGGGTATCTGTTATTCTATATATAAACCACACCGAACCCCTCGATTTGATTCCAGTCTCTAACTCACTCCCGGGTATCTGTTATTCTATATATAAACCACCCAAACCCCTCAATTAGATTCCAGTCTGTAACTCGCTCCCGGGTATCTGTTATTCTATATATAAACCACCCCGAACCCCTTGATTAGATTCCAGTCTCTAACTCATTCCTGGGTATCTGTTATTCTGTACATAAACCACCCCGAACCCCTTGATTAGGTTCCAGTCTGTAACTCACTCCTGGGTATCTGTTATTCTGTACATAAACCACCCCGATCCCTCGATTAGATTCCAACCTGTAACTCACTCTCGGGTATCTGTTATTCTATCTATAAACGCCCTGAATCTCTCATTTAGATTCCAGTCCGTAACTCACTCCCGGGCATCTGTTATTCTACATATAAACCACCCTGAACCCCTCTATTAGATTCCAGTCTGTAACTCACTCCCGGGCATCTGTTATTCTATATATAAACCATCCCAAAACTCTTGATTAGATTCCAGTTTGTAACTCACTCCCAGGTATCTGTTATTCTATTTTTCATGGCGACCTGATAGAGGTATACAAAATTATGAGGGGCATAGACAGCGGATAGTCAGAGGCTTTTCCCCAGGGTAGAGGGGTCAATTACTAGGGGGCATAGGTTTAAGGTGAGAGGGGCAAGGTTTAGAGTAGATGTACGAGGCAAGTTTTTTTACACAGAGGGTAGTGGGTGCCTGGAACTCGCTACCGGAGGAGGTGGTGGAAGCAGGGACGAAAGTGACATTTAAGGGGCATCTTGACAAATACATGAATAGGATGGTATTAGAGGGATACAGACCCAGGAAGTGTAGCAGATTGTGGTTTAGTCGGGCAGCATGGTCGGCACGGGCGTGGAGGGCCGAAGGGCCTGTTCCTGTGCTGTACATTTCTTTGTTCTTTGTTTATATAAACCATCCCGAACCCCTCGATTAGATTCCAGTTTGTAACTCATTCCCAGGTATCTGTTATTCTATATATAAACCACCCCGAACCCCTGAATTAGATTCTAGTCTATAACTCACTCCTGGGTATCTGTTATTCTATATATAAACCACCCGAACCCCTGAATTAGATTCTAGTCTATAACTCACTCCTGGTTATCTGTTATTCTATATATAAACCACCCTGAACCCCTCAATTAGATTCCAGTGCGTAACTCACGCCCGGGTATCTGTTATTCTATATATAAACCACCCCGAACACCTCGATTAGATTCCAGTCTGTAACTCACTCCCGGGTATCTGTTATTCTTTTATAAACCACCCGAACCCCTCGATTAGATTCCAGTCTGTAACTCACTCCCGGGTATCTGTTATTCTATATATAAACCACCCTGAACCCCTCGATTAGATTCCAGTCTGTAACTCACTCCCGGGTATCTGTTATTCTATATATAAACCACCCCGAACCCCTCGATTAGATTCCAGTCTGTAACTCATTCCCAGGTATCTGTTATTCTATATATAAACCACCCCGAACATCTGAATTAGATTCTAGTCTATAACTCACTCCTGGTTATCTGTTATTCTATATATAAACCACCCTGAACCCCTCGATTAGATTCCAGTCTGTAACTCACTCCCGGGTATCTGTTATTCTATATATAAACCACCCCGAACCCCTCGATTAGATTCCAGTCTGTAACTCACTCCCGGGTATCTGTTATTCTATATGTAAACCACCCCGAACCCCTCGATTAGATTCCAGTCTGTAACTCACTCCCGGGTATCTGTTATTCTATATAAACCACCCCGAACCCCTTGATTAGATTCCAGTCTGCAACTCACTCCCGGGTATCTGTTATTCTATATATAATCCACCCCAAACCCCTCTATTAGATTCCAGTCTGTAACTCACTCCCGGGTATCTGTTATTTATATATAAACATCAGCGATCCCCTCGATTAGATTCCAGTCTGTAACTCACTCCCGGGTATCTGTTATTCTATATATAAACCACCCCGAACCCCTCGATTAGATTCCAGTCTGTAACTCACTCCCGGGTATCTGTTATTCTATATATAAACCACCCCGAACCCCTCGATTAGATTCCAGTCTGTAACTCACTCCCGGGTCTCTGTTATTCTATATATAAACCACCCTGAACCCCTCGATTAGATTCCAGTCTGTAACTCACTCCCGGGTATCTGTTATTCTATATATAAACCACCCCGAACCCCTCGATTAGATTCCAGTCTGTAACTCACTCCGGGATATCTGTTATTCTGTATATAAACCACCCCGAACCCCTCGATTAGATTCCAGTCTGTAACTCACTCCGGGATATCTGTTATTCTATATATAAACCACTCTGAACCCCTCGATTAGATTCCAGTCTGTAACTCACTCCCGGGTATCTGTTATTCTATATATAAACCACCCTGAACCCCTCGATTTGATTCCAGTCTGTAACTCACTCCCGGGTATCTGTTATTCTATATATAAACCACCCCGAACCCCTCGATTAGATTCCAGTCTGTAACTCATTCCCAGGTATCTGTTATTCTATATATAAACCACCCCGAACCCCTGAATTAGATTCTAGTCTATAACTCACTCCTGGTTATCTGTTATTCTATATATAAACCACCCTGAACCCCTCAATTAGATTCCAGTCTGTAACTCACTCCCGGGTATCTGTTATTCTATATATAAACCACCCCGAACCCCTCGATTAGATTCCAGTCTGTAACTCACTCCCGGGTATCTGTTATTCTGTATATAAACCACCCAAACCCCTCGATTAGATTCCAGTCTGTAACTCACTCCCGAGTATCTGTTATTCTATATATAAACCACCCCGAACCCCTCGATTAGATTCCAGTCTGTAACTCACTCCCGGGTATCTGTTATTCTGTATATAAACCACCCAAACCCCTCGATTAGATTCCAGTCTGTAACTCACTCCCGGGTATCTGTTATTCTATATATAAACCACCCCGAACCCCTCGATTAGATTCCAGTCTGTAACTCACTCCCGGGTATCTGTTATTCTATATATAAACCACCCCGAACCCCTCGATTAGATTCCAGTCTGTAACTCACTCCCAGGTATCTGTTATTCTATATATAAACCACCCCGAACCCCTCGATTAGATTCCAGTCTGTAACTCACTCCCGGGTATCTGTTATTCTATATATAAACCACCCCGAACCCCTCGATTAGATTCCAGTCTGTAACTCACTCCCGGGTATCTGTTATTCTATATATAAACCACCCCGAACCCCTCGATTAGATTCCAGTCTGTAACTCACTCCCGGGTATCTGTTATTGTATATATAAACCACCCCGAACCCCTCGATTAGATTCCAGTCTGTAACTCACTCCCGGGTATCTGTTATTCTATATATAAACCACCCCAAACCCCTCGATTAGATTCCAGTCTGTAACTCACTCCCGGGTATGTGTTATTCTATATATAAACCACCCTGAACCCCTCGATTAGATTCCAGTCTGTAACTCACTCCCGGGTATCTGTTATTCTATATATAAACCACCCCGAACCCCTCGATTAGATTCCAGTCGGTAACTCACTCCCGGGTATCTGTTATTCTATATATAAACCACCCCGAACCCCTCGATTAGATTCCAGTCTGTAACTCACTCCCGGGTATCTGTTATTCTATATATAAATCACCCCGAACCCCTCGATTAGATTCCAGTCTGTAACTCACTGCCGGGTATCTGTTATGGTATTTTTATTAATGAACCCTCGTACTTTTGGGATGGTGAAGGAAATAACGGTGTTGTTCTGGAAGCAGTGAGGGCTGTTTGGAGTTTGCTGATGCAGCTGTATCTGATGAGCTATTTTTAGTATTCCTTATTGTCTGCATTGTTTACACATTCCGACAATGCTGCTGACAAAATGCTGCGAGCTGTGAAAATAATAGCTGCTTTTTTAATAGAGTGAAATAACTATTCTTTTCAGTCTTAAAATGGCTGTCTCTCTCTCAACTGAAGGATTACCATCTGTTTATCAATAACTCCGCCATTGCCATTCTAATAACTCAGCTAGCAGCTGCATCTGAAGCTGTGCAAAACACCATGTCTCACAAAAACAACGTGGATTAATTCGGGATTTTAACCGAGCGATATTCCTCAGACTGCCTGACAGGATCATTATCAGCAACTTGGCACCAAGCCACATAAGACGTTCGTCCAAACGAGATAGGTTTTAAGGAGCCTCATGGAGGTAAAGAAGTTGGTGGAGAGGGATTCGGAGGGAATTCCAGAGCTTTGGACCCTGGGAACTGCATGTACAATCGCAAAAGAGTGAGAGTGACTGCCCTTGACATCAAGGCAGCATTTGACCGAGCATGGCATCAAGGAGCCGTAGCTAAAGTGGAGCCAATGGGAATCAGGGGGAAAACTCTCCGCTGGTCGGAGTCATACCCGGCACAAAGGAAGATGGTTTTGGTGGTTGGAGGTTAATCATCTCAGCTCCAGGACGTCACTGCAGGAGTTCCTCAGGGTAGTGTCCTCGGCCCAACCATCTTCAGCTGCTTCATCAATGACCTCCCTTCCACCATGAGGTCAGAAGTGGGGATGTTTGCGGATGACTGCACAATGTTCAGCACCATTCGCGACTCCTCAGATAATAAAGCAGTCCCTGTCCAAATGCAGCAAGACCAGGACAATATCCAGGCTCGGGGCTGACAAGTGGAAAGTTACATTCACGCCACTTAAGTGCCAGTCCTACAAGAGAGGATCTAACCATCACCCGTTGACATTCAGTGGCATTATCATCGCTAAATCACCCACAATCAACATCCTGGGTGTTACCATTGATCAGAAGCTGAATTGGACTAGCCATATAAATACTGTGGCTACCAGGGCTAGGAATCCTACAGCGAGGAGCTCACCTTCTGATCTCCCAAGGCCTGTCCACCATCTACAGGGCATAAGTCAGGAGTGTGATGGAATACTCTCCACTTGCCTAGATGAGTGCAGCTCCAACAACACTCAAGAAGCTTGACAGCATCCAGGACAAAGCATTGATTGCTCCTCCATCCACAAACATTCACTCCCTCCACCACCGACGAACAGTGGCAGCCGTGTGTACCATCTGCAAGATGCACTGCAACAACTCACCAAGGTTCCTTAGGCAGCACCTTCCAAACCCACGGCCACTGCCATCTAGAAGGACAAGAGCAGCAGATACCTGGGAACCTCAACATCTGGAGGTTCCCCTCCAAGTCATTCACCACCCTGACTTGGAAATATATCGCCGTTCCTTCACTGTCGCTGGGGCAACATCCTGCAACTCTCTCCCTGACAGCACAGTGGGTGTGCCTACACCTCAAGGACTGCAGCGGTTCAAGAAGGCAGCTCACCACCACCTTCTGAAGGGCAACTAGGGATGGGCAATAAATGCTGGGCCTAACCAGCGACGCCCACATCCCGTAAATAAATAAAACAAAATGGTGGAGCGATTAAAATTGAGGTGCTCAAGACGGCAGAATTGATGTAATGCGGATATCCTGGAGGATTGTAGGGCTGGAAGTGATTACAGAGATATGGAGCGGCAAGTTCATGGAGGGATTTGATAACAAGGAAAATCATTTTCGTGTCAAGCTATTACCGGACTGCGCTGACGATGCAGGTCAGAGAGCGTAGGGGAGAAATTGACCGGTTCTGCCCCCCATCCTCGGGGGGAAATGCATTCAGCGACCTGCCTGCTGGAATTTACACTATCCCCTCCCCACTATTGCCAGTTCTGTCATCACACTGCATTCGGACCAAGACCAAAGACAGTGTGAGGATTGGCTGCGATGTCTCCATGGTAGGGGAATTCGCTGCTGACTTTCATTGTCTGAGCTCACTCCAGACGTTCGAACTCCTATCTCAAAACTCCTTTCAATTTTTTCTCTTAATTCAGGCGCTTTGACGACCATCAGGAGCAGCCTCTTGGGTCTTCATAGCAGGGCCCTTAAGCCCAGGAGAAACGTCTCCACCAGAGAGTGGGTGGCCTGTGGATGTCACGACCACAGAAAGCAGTTGATCCAAAACATTGAATGTTTTAAGGAGCAGTTAGATTTGGCTCTTGGGCGAAGGGGATCAAAGGATATGGGGCAAAGCAAGAATTGGATGATCAGCCCAATCATAATGAATGGTGAAGCAGGCTCGAGGGGCCGAATGGCCTCCCCTGCTCCTATTTTCTATGTTTCTATCATGTCCATGCCAGCTCTTTGAAGAGTTCGCCATTAGACCCCCTCTTTCAGCACAGCCCTGCAAATTTCACCATCCAAGTAGGTAGCGCAGTGGTTAGTACTGTCGCTTCAGTGCGCCCGGGTTCGATTCCCGGCTTGGGTCACTGTCTGTGCGGAGTCTGCACGTCCTCCCCGTGTCTGCGTGGGTTTCCTCCAGGCGCTCCGATTTCCTCCCACAAGTCCCGAAAGACGTGCTGTTCGGTGAATTGGACATTCTGAATTCTCTGTGTACCCGAACAGGCGCCGGAATGGGGCGACTCGGGGATTTTCACAGTAACTACATTGCAGTGTTAGTGCCAATAAAGGTTATTATTATTATCACAAGGGCTGAACCAGGGGGATGAGAAACAAAGAGGAAATGCTGGAAACTCACAGCGGCACCGGTGGAGAGAAAAACAGAGTTAACGTTTCGAGCCCGCGATTCGCTTCCACAGAACTGAGGAAAGGCAGATGCTGCCAGAACTGCTGAGATTTCCCAGCGTTTCCTCTTTTTACTTCACATCGCCAGCATCTGGGGGAATTTTGCTTTTATTCCGGATGAGGGACAAGGGTTCACGCTCTGAAAGGTTGAATCTCGGATGAATTCTCCTTCGCTTACTGTGGGCAGAAGGAGTTGCCAGATGGGTTTGTGATGGCGAGAACCCTGGAATAGTCTGACAAGCAATCAGGTGGCACCAGGATGAGACTTTCAAGCACAGTTCTGGCGACCTCCAGCTGCCTCCAGTACATTCCAAAGTCACTAAACACGTTGGGTTGGTACATTTTGCGCAAGCTGGTCACTTGTTGACAAACACTGAAATGGACAAACACCGCCCTCAGATTATTGACTCCTGACACCATGAGAAATGGGTGTTCACCCTCGCAACTGTGTCGCCCAGATGGGGGTTCCTTGGAGCACCAGCAACTCGACTAGATGGCTATCAGAAGATCCATTGTGGTCCCTGCTGTGACGATGTACGGTATTCCCATTCCAAAGAGCAGAGCACAACATCCAGACTGACATTCAAGGTGCCAGTCCTGAGGGAGAGCCCCATTGTCCGACTTGGCTGACGCATTAGACCGAGGCCCTGTCCCCCCTCGAAAGTAGATGCTAATGACCCCGTGGTGACTGATTTGAGGAAGACCAGTGGAGTTATATCCTGGTCAATATCTATCCTTTAACCAACGTCAGTTAACGAGGGCAGCATGGTAGCACAGTGGTTAGCACAATGGCTTCACAGTGCCAGGGTCTCAGGCTTGATTCCCGGTTTGGGTCACTGTCTGTGCGGAGTCTACACGTCCTCCCCGCGTGTGCGTGGGTTTCCTCCGGATGCTCCGGTTTCCTCCCACAGTTCACAGATGTGCAGTTTAGTGGGTAGATGGATTGGCCATGATAAATTGCCCTTAGTGTCCAAAAAAGGTACGGTAAGGTGGGGTTACGCGATGGGGTGGAGGTGTGGGGATAGGGTGGAGGTGCGGGCTTAGGTAGGCTGCTCTTTCCAAGGGCTGGTGCAGACTCGATGGGCCGAATGGCCTCCTTTTGCACTGTGAATTCTGTGATTCTGTGAGGCAGATTGACAGATCACTGTGATTGGAAGCTCGCAACGTGCACATTTCCTGCAACATTTTTCTATATGACAGCAATAATGGCAGTTTGAAAGTATGTAATTGGCTGGAAAATGTTTTGGGACGTCCTGTGGACAAGGTGTAGAAGCTCTTTAGTGAAAGTTATTCTTTCCTAGGCTCTTTCTGATTGGATGAAGGAAGGTGGCCAGTTTGATCTTCCTGTTCCATAAGTGCCGAGAGGGTTTCTGATCAGGGCGGCACGGTGGTACAGTGGTTAGCACTGCTGCTTCAGAGCGTCAGGGACCCGGTTTCAATTCCGGCCTCGGGTCACTGTCTGTGCGGAGTCTGCACGTTCTCCCCGTGTGTGCGTGGGTTTCCTCCGGGTGCTCCGGTTTCCGCCCACAGTCCAAAGATGTGCAGGTTAGGTGGATTGGCCATGCTAAATTGCCCTTCAGTGTCCAAAAGGTTAGGTGGGGTTACGGGGAAGGGGCGGGGGAGTGGGCCTCGGTCGGGTTCTCTTTCGGAGGGTTGGTACAGACTGGATGGGCTGAATGGCCTCCTTCTGCCCTGCAAGGGTTCCATCAGGGGCTGTCTTGCATTCTCCTAATTTAAACACACCCTTTCAGGTCGCAAGTATAGCAAAGAAATGAAAATATAGCCAGGTGCGGGAGAGGAAGCTGATGGGTAGCACGGTAGCATTGTAGACAGCACAATTGCTTCACAGCTCCAGGGTCCCAGGTTCGATTCCGGCTTGGGTCACTGTCTGTGCGGAGTCTGCACGTTCTCCCCGTGTCTGCGTGAGTTTCCTCCGGGTGCTCCAGTTTCCTCCCACAGTCCAAAGATGTGCAGGTTAGGTGGATTGGCCATGATAAATTGCCCTTAGTGTCCAAAATTGCCCTTAGTGTTGGGTGGGGCTACTGGGTTATGGGGATAGGGTGGAGGTGTTGACCTTGGGTAGGGTGCTCTTTCCAAGAGCCGATGCAGACTCGATGGGCCGAATGGCCTCCTTCTGCACTGTAAATTCTATGATTCTATGATTCTAAACGCACTCTTTCGACAGATCGATAGACAGCCTGGTACACCACCGCGAATGTGAAATAGAGAACTTTCTGGAATCAGCAATTTATAGCCTGTTTGAGCAGCACAGCAGTGAGAGCGATAATGAATCACTGCCTGTGATTGGAGCTGCTGGTGTGTGCAAAAAAATAATAGCCAGCAGGTCTGTCGAAAACATGGAGAGAGAACAGAGGGAATGAATGATCAGCTCGCACATGACGTGGACCTGGGTGATATTCTTTCACAGGGCGGCATGGGGATACAATGGTTAGCGCTGCTGCCTCACAGCGCCAGGGTCCTGGGTTCAATTCCGGCCTCGGGTGACTGTCCGTGTGGAGTTTGTGCTTTCTCCCCGGGTGCTCCGGTTTCCTCCCACAGTCCAAAGATGTGCAATTAGGTGGATTGGCCATGCTAAATTGCCCCTTAGTGTCCAAAAGGTTAGGTGGGGTTACAGGGATAGGGCGGGCGAGTGGCCCTAGGTAGAGTGCACTTTCAGAGGGTTGGTGCAGACTCGATGGGCTGAATGGCCTCCTTCTGCACTGTAGGAATTCTATGACCTATGCTCCTGAGGGGTCTTGACAAGGTGGATGTGGAGGCGATGTTTCCTCTTGTGGGAGAATGCAAAGCTATGGGTGTCTGTTTAAAAATAAGGAGGGTTGCCCATTTAAGACAGGGATGAGGAGAAATTGTTTATCAGAGCGCCGTGAGTATTTACAACTCCCTTCCTCTAAAGGCTGTGGAAGGGGAATTGTTGAATATTTTCATGGCAGAGTTAGATAGATTTTTGATTAACAAGGGGGTAGGCAGGAATGTGGAGTTGAGAGTTGTCAGATCAACCATGATCTGATTCAATGGCAGAGTAGGTTCGAGGGGCTGAGTGGCCTCCGCCTGCTCCTAATTCAAATGCTCGTTTGTATCTAGTCGTCACCACTTTGCTATTTGTGGGATCTTGCTGTGCACGGGTTGGGTGCTCTATTCCACACTTTATAACGGTGAGCGCACTTCAGAAAGTACTTCCTTGCTTGCGAACGTCTCCGGGAGGTCAGAGAAGGTGCTTTATATAAATGCAGGTTCTTTCCATGTGTTGGGTAAGATTTCGTTCGCGGGTCCACCCAGACCCTTTCTCACTGGGAAGAAATCAAATGGAGCAAAGGTTCGGAGGTTCATTGGCCGGGGTGGGATTGTACTGTTGCAGCCCAGCTGCATCTCGGGGGTGAGATACTCGCACCACGTGCTAGGTAACAGGCAGGGGGCGGCCAGTTCTTCTGGCAAACCTGCCCCACAACACATGACAGCTGCAGGATTATACCCACAGCCGTGGGACATCCGGGGAGAGGCAGAACCAACAGGGAAACGAAACTGCACCTCGAGGAGAGGAAGGACTTCCTCTCTGAACCCCCTCAGGTCACGGAAACCAGTGCCAGAGATCCCACAGAGCCAGGAAAACCTTTTCCTACCTTCCACCTGGGTCAGTCAGGAGAGCCCCGGCCTGACATACAGAAAACTCTTGAAGTCAAAGCCATCAGCACCCACAAAACCAGCGGACAACACATTCCAAAAACTCACTACTCTCTGGGAAAAGAAGAACCATGCACAATATCCCACCACCATCATCAACATCCTGGGAGTGACCAGAAACTGAACTGGACTGACCATATTATAACGGAGGCTACAAGAGCAGGTCAAAGGCTGAGAATCCTGTGGAGAGTGATTCACCTCCTGATTTCCCCAAAGTCGGTCCACCATCTACAAGGCACAAGTCAGGAGTGTAATGGAATACTCTCCACTTGCCTGGATGGGTGCAGCTCCAACAACACTCAAGAAGCTCGGCACCATCCAGGACAAAGCAGCCCCGCTTGATTGACACCCCAAACACCACCTTCAACACTCACTCCCTCCACCACCGACAAACAGTGCCAGCCGTGTGCACCATCTACAAACTGCACTGCAGGAACTGCCCAAGACTCCTTATAAACCCGCAACCTCTGCCACCCAGAAGGACAAGGGCAGCAGATGCCTAGGAACACCACTTCCTGCAAGTTCCTCTCCAAGCCACACACCATCCCGACTTGGAAATATATCGACCGTTCCTTCGCTGTCGCTGGTTTGAATCCTGGAACTCCCTCCCTAGCAGCACAGTGGGTGTACCTGCACAACATGGGCTGCAGCGGTTCACGAACGCAGCTCACCACCACCTTCTCAAGGGCGATTAGGAACGGGTAACGGGGCAGCACGGTGGCGCAGTGGGTTAGCACTGCCGCCTCACGGCGCCGAGGTCCTGGGTTCGATCCCGGCTCTGGGTCGCTGTCCGTGTGGAGTTTGCACATTCTCCCCGTGTCTGCGTGGGTTTCGCCCCCACAACCCAAAAGACGCTAAATTGCCCCTTAAATGGAAAAAATGAATTGGATACTCTAAATTTATTTTTTAAAGTGGAATGGGTAACAGATGTTGGCCCAGCCAGCAATGTCATGTCCTGTGAAATAATAAATAAAAAGTAAAAATGGAGAAACATGTCAGCGGTAGGAGGGTCATGCATTGGGCACGTGTGTGTGCCTATAGTACGTATACATTTGTACATGGGTATGTATATGCCAGTGGGATTCCCATGGACCATTTCAAAGACAGAAATGAGACACTATCCTCCCTCTGTCTCTGATTACCGGTCAGTGTTGTATCCCGAGTTCTCTGTGAATCAGTCTGTCAGTCTGTGAGCAAAAATGAAATCCAGATAAGTGGGACATGGGCTTTCCCACTGTTTCAATCCACACTCCATCCCATCTGTTACTAACCACCACCGAGAGAGAGAGTCTGCAAGAGTCTGTACAGCTTGCCAATCCTCACAAGCAACTGCGCAGTACTGGAGATTGAATTTATATATATATATATTTCTATAGAGAGAGCGCGCGCGCGCGAGTTAAAATAAAACGCTGAATCATTCCAGCGCGAGCATCATTCAGCATTGAAAAGTATTTTTCCAAAGTTACGGGAGGAGAACTTTAAACGTAATGATGATGGACGGCGATTAGGCGAGCAACTGTTAAATACTCGAGGAACCAAAGGTTGCAATAGGCAGACTGCAGGAGGGGAAATCAATGATTAGAACCAATTATCCCATCTCACCGTGTGGGGTTACTGTCAGATTATAGGCACACACACACGCACACAGACACATAGAGATATGCACGCAGACACAAAATCACACTCTGTGTCACGCATACACAGATAGACACACAAATAAACATAAAAAACAAAATGTAAGGCTATTTGAAAATGAAAAATGAAAATGAAAATGGCTTATTGTCACAAATCGGCTTCAATGAAGTTACTGTGAAAAGCCCCTAGTCGCCACATTCCGGCGCCTGTTCGGGGAGGCCGGTATGGGAATTGCACCGTGCTGCTGGCCTGCCTTGGTCTGCCTTTTGCTGAGCTCCTTGATGAAAGAGGCTTACCTGTGTGGAGTTCCTCACGCTACATTCAAGGTCGACAGCGATCTGGCACTCCCCTCCTCATCACTGACTGCTGCTCAACAGAAAACACTCCTGGGAGGCATTCTTACCGCGGACCACGCTGGCATCCTCCTGCCTCCCTGGGAGCTGCATTGAGCATGCTACATTGGATCCTGTTACTCCAACCTCTGTTGATTTGGACACCTCGACTGGCCGCTAGTGTGGACATCCCAGGAAGGTCAAAGGTCAGGCTGCGGTGGAAGAGCCGTGAGTAAAGCTGCAGACCCCTACCTCCCTGCCCTCACTGACCCCCCCCCCCTCCTAAAGCAATTTTAAACCGCGCCTCCATTGCTGTTATCTGGCTTTCCCGGGATGCAAATGTCAGCACTGCATTGTGCACGGTCGTTAAAGAGAGGAGCTGGGTGATTACAGATGGCACAGGGGCATCGAATTCAGGCGGGGGCTGGCCTTCAAAATAATTCTCCTTAAGACAGCAGGCACCTGCCCACCTGCCCGTGCACCAACCTCAGCCCATTAACCCCTTCTCGGCCGAGCACCTCCCTTTTCAATGGTGGTTCCCCCTCCTGCTCAAAGCTGAGTAACATGTCTCCCAGGCAGACCGTACAGTAAGTCTTGTAAGATATCAAAGATGATACTAATGATATAATAATAATCATCTTTATTATTGTCACAAGTAGGTTTACATTAATGCTGCAATGCAGTTACTGGGAAAAGCCCCTAGTCGCCTAGGGGTGCCTGTTCGGGTACACGCAGGGAGAATTCAGAATGTCCAATCCACGTCTTTCGGGACTTGTGGGAGGAAACCGGAGCCCCCGGAGGAAACCTACGCAGACACGGGGAGGACGTGCAGACTCCGCACAGACAGTGACCCAAGCCGGGAATCGAACCCTGGACCCTGGCGCTGTGAAGCAACAGTGCTAACCACTGTGCCACCGTGCCGCCCATAATAATTGAGTTTCTACCTGGTATCGTATGTCCAAATGTCAAGGCTTCGGAGGAGATTTACTAGAATGTTCCCAGGGGTCAGGGACCTCAGTGGGTGTGGAGGGGCTGGGATTGTCCTCCAGGGAGAAGAGAAGGTTAAGGGGAGATTTAATAGAGGCCTTAAAGTCACAAAAGCGGCGTGATGGAGGAAATAAAGGAATGCTGTCTGCAGGGGCAGGAGGGCCGATAGCCAGACGGGTTCAGGTTTCAGATGGTTCGCACATGAATCAGAGAGGGAGATTCTTTTTCACACACAGCAAGAGGTTGAGACCTGGAATGTGGTGTCGGAAAGGGGAATTGGGAGCACATTCAATAGGGACTTTCGAAATTGGATGGGGCAAGCAATTTAATAATAATCTTTTTCCAAATAAGGTGCACTTGAGCGCGGCCAATCCACCTACCCTGCACATCTTTGGGTTGTGGGGGTGAGACCCACGCAGACCCCGGGAAGAATGTGCAAACTCCACACGGACAGTGACCCAGGGCCGGGATTGAACCCGGGCCCTCAGCGCCATGAAGTAGCAGTGCTAACCACTGCGCCATTATGCCCCCCGGAGTCAGGACTGTTGTGCCCAATGGTGAAGGCTCGCTGCATTAAGTCAGTCGTGACCTTTCCAGTTCTTTTGATTCAAAAGGTACAGGAAGAAAATAAATAACAATAATAATCTTTATTGTCACAAGTAGGTTTACATTAACGCTGCAATGAAGCTACTGTGAAAATCCCCTAGTCGCCACATTCCGGCGCCTGTTCGGGTACACGGAGGGAGAATTCAGAATGTCCAATTCACCTAACAGCACATCTTTCAGGACTCGTGGGAGGAAACCGGAGCACCCGAAGGAAACCCACGCAGACACGGGGAGAACGTGCAGACTCCGCACAGACAGTGACCCAAGCCGGGAATCGAACCCGGGACCCTGGCATTGTGAAGCAACCGTGCTAACCACTGTGCTACCGCGCTATGCTGCCGTGCCTCCCGCTTTTCACAACCTCGTGATGTCCGAGAATGCTTCGCCCTCAATGAAGCACTTTTTGAAGGGCGGTCGGTGTTGTAATGTGGGAGGTGTGACAGCCCGTCTGCACACAGCAAGGTCCCAGATACACTGATGTGCTACGTGTTTAGAAAATGTGTCTTTTAGTGATGGGACTGTGGCAAGGTGCGGAGTCAGTGCCAGGACTCAATCATTTATACGTCAGCATGTCGATGTATATCCAGGGGGGGTCTTGTGTTGCAGTGTGTAGCGTCCAGGCTTCTGAACTAGAAGCCCTGGATTCGGGTCCCGCTCCAGGATTTGAAGGCCAAGGAAGATGTGCGCCCAAACCGGGTGGTCACCAAGGTGCATATCTTTGCAGCACACAGGAAGGGCGGTAAGAGTGAGAGAGATCCCTGTTCAGCCAAGAAGACAGTTGGAGTCTCGGTGATCATTACCCTGAAGTTCAGACTGCAACAGGCAGGTCATGTTGCCTGTTGCCACATCGACCTGTACTCCATGTACGTTCTGTTGTACGCCACACCGCCAATATGGTTCAGACCAGTCTTGGCTGATGCGTCAGCCACATGTGTGTACTATTTGGAAATCCAGACGGGGGCTGGTTGGATGTTTATTTGATGAATGAGTAACCGATGCCATAGCTGATTATGTGATTACAAATGTACAAACTTGTCTTAGTTTTATGATGTGGAGATGTCGGCGTTGGACTGGGGTGAGCACGGTAAGAAGTCTTACAACACCAGGTTAAAGTCCAACAGGTTTGTTTCGATGTCACTAGCTTTCGGAGCGCTGCTCCTTCCTCAGGTGAATGAAGAGGTATGTTCCAGAAACATATATATAGGCATCTTTGGCATATTTGAATTTGTCTACATATATTTCACTGATCCTGAGGTTAAGTGCCATCGCGTTTCTCGACGACGTCAACACGGCCTCAGGATCAGCAATTCTGGCCCCTACCGGGGGTCAGCACGGCACTGGAGCGGTGTACGCTGCTCCAGCTGCTGATCCTGGCGTGAATTGGGCACCGCGGGATCCGCGCATGCGTCGTGGCACCGGCGCCAACACGCACATGCGCAGTGGCTCCCTTCTCCGCGCCGGCCCCGACGCAACATGGTGCAGGGCTACAGGGGCCGGCGCAGAGAAAGGAGGCCCCCAGCCAGAGAGGCCGGCCCGCCGATCGGTAGGTCCCGATCGCGGGCCAGGCCACATCGGAGGCCCCCCCCCGCTGCCCCCCTACAGGCCGCGCCCCCTGACCCTTCAACGGCGAGTTCCCGTCGGCTGAGAGCAGGTGTGGACGACCCCGGCGGGACTTGGCGTTTTTACGACGGGCGCTCGGCCCATCCCGGAGCAAGAATCGGAGGGGGGGGGGGGGTGGCGACCGATGCCGCGCCAACCACGCCAGCGCCAATGCCGCCAATTCTCGAGAATCGCTGCCGCCGTTGGGGTGGCATGGCACGATTCGCGCTGGTCGGGGGGATTGTTCTCTGGCCCTGGGCTGGGAGAATCCCGCCCAGGGTTCCTTCAGCAGCAGAGATCACTTGGGGTTATAAGTGTGGGGTGGGTCATTCAAATATTGACAAGAGTGCGTAGCCCTCTCAGCTCCAGATCAGAAGATGAGTCACACTCAGTGAATCTGGCACCAATCTCCAGGTTGGTTTCCCCAGTGTCACAGAGGCAGAGCAGCACTGTTGGAGGTTCAATGGGGGCTGTGCTTTCCTACTTGGGTGAATGTGAAAGATCCGACAGTCACCATCCAAAGAAGAGCTGGTGAGTTCCTCTCAAACGGCGTGGCCAATATGTACCACACATCACACATTAGCTTTCCTGGGAGGTGCCTGTCCAGTATCAATCAGACATTCACTGTCTTAATCAATAGGCATGATGTGGAGATGCCGGCGTTGGACTGGGGTGGGCACAGCAAGAAGTCTTACAACAAACACCAGGTTAAAGTCCAACAGCTTTGTTTTGAATCACTAGCTTTCAGAGCGTAGCTCACCTGAGGAAGGAACTGCACTCCAAAAGCTAGTGATTCCAAACAAACCTGTTGGACTTTAACCAGGCGTTGTAAGACTTCTTGGGCGTCATTCTCCGACCCCCCAGCGGGTCGGAGAATGGCCGTTGGCCGCCATGAATCCCGCCCCCGCCGGTTGCCGAAGTCTCCGGTACCGGAGATTGGGCGGGGGCGGGAATCGGGCCGTGCCGGTTGGCGGGCCCCCGCTCGATTCTCCCGCCAAGAAATTGCCTGTCCCACCGGCGTAAATTAGAGTACCTATTTACCGGCGGGACAAGGCGGCGTGGGCGGGCTCCGGGGTTCTGGGGGGGGCGCGTGGCGATCTGGCCCCGGGGGGTGCCCCCACGGTGGCCTGGCCAGCGATCGGGGCCCACCGATCCGCGGGCGGGCCTGTGCCTCGGGGGCACGCTTTCCCTTCCGCCTCCGCAACGGTCTCCACCATGGCGGAGGCGGAAGAGACTCTCCCCACTGCGCATGCGCGGGGAAACTGTCAGCGGCCACTGACGCTCCCGCGCATGCGTCGCCCCGACATGTCATTTCCGCGCCAGCTGGTGGGGCGGAAATCCCTCCGGCGCCGGCCTAGCCCCTCAATGTTGGGGCTCGGCCCCCAAAGATGCGGAGCATTCCGCACCTTTGGGGCGGCGCGATGCCCATCTGATTGGCGCCATTTTGGGCGCCAGTCGGCGGACATCGCGCCGTTTGGGGAGATTTCGCCCCTCACTTTTTAAAAATGTAAATTTAGAGTACCCAATTCATTTTTTCCAATTAACGAGCAATTTAGCGTGGCCAATCCACCTACGCTGCGCATCTTTGGGTTGTGGGGGCGAAATCCACGCAAACACGGGGAGAATGTGCAAACTCCACACGGACAGTGGCCCAGAGCCGGGATCGAACCTGGGACCCCGGCGCCATGAGGCAGCAGTGCTAACCACTGCCCCACCGTGCTGCCCTCGTAAGACTTCTTACTTAATCAATAGGATGAGGAGAGAGATTTTTAAAAACAGCTTAATGTTCATGAATAGATAATGTAGTTATTGATTCATTTTGCTCCCAAAGTTGCCTCTTCCATAGTTGGATGAATGATTTATGCTGGCATTTGTTTTTGGCACTGACCTCAGCATGAGTATCAACCTCTTCATTCCCTCCAGCTTACTGTGCATTGGCCAATAGAACTGTCGACTTTATAAAAGTGGAGGTTCTGACAATCACTGAGACACTCTCTGTACAGCTGTGAAGCGACATTATATCGGTGTCCAAAATCAGGAGAGGATTTCATGGAGGAGTTAGGGAGATGTGGTTTCCACCAGTCCAGTAGCACAGTGGTTAGCACTGTTGCTTCACAGCACCAGGGTGACAGGTTCGATTCCAGGCTTGGGTCACTGTCCGTAGTGTCTCACAGGTTTCGAGCTGGTCGATGAAGTCAGAACCAAAACACAGAGCCTTTCCTTGCTCAGAGATTTGAAAATTGAAAAATTCAAATATTGAAATTGAAAATCGCTTATTGTCACAGCTTCAAATGAACATAGAACATAGAACAATACAGCGCAGTACAGGCCCTTCGGCCCACGATGTTGCACCGAAACAAAAGCCATCTAACCTACACTATGCCATCATCATCCATATGCTTATCCAATAAACTTTTAAATGCCCTCAATGTTGGCGAGTTCACTACTGGAGCAGGTAGGGCATTCCACGGCCTCACTACTCTTTGCGTAAAGAACCTACCTCTGACCTCTGTCCTATATCTATTACCCCTCAGTTTAAAGCTATGTCCCCTCGTGCCAGCCATTTCCATCCGCGGGAGAAGGCTCTAACTGTCCACCTTATCTAACCCCCTGATCATTTTGTATGCCTCTATTAAGTCTCCTCATCACCTTCTTCTCTCCAACGAAAACAACCTCAAGTCCATCAGCCTTTCCTCATAAGATTTTCCCTCCATACCAGGCAACATCCTGGTAAATCTCCTCTGCACCCGCTCCAAAGCCTCCACTTCCTTCCTATAATGCGGTGACCAGAACTGTACACAATACTCCAAATGCAGCCGTGCCAGAGTTTTGTACAGCTGCAACATGACCTCCTGACTCCGGAACTCAATCCCTCTACCAATAAAGGCCAACACTCCATAGGCCTTCTTCACAACCCTATCAACCTGGGTGGCAACTTTCAGGGATCTATGTACATGGGCACCTAGATCTCTCTGCTCATCCACACTTCCAAGAACTTTACCATTAGCCAAATATTCCGCATTCCTGTTATTCCTTCCAAAGTGAATCACCTCACACTTCTCTACATTAAACTCCATTTGCCACCTCTCAGCCCAGCTCTGCAGCTTATCTATGTCCCTCTGTAACCTGCTACATCCTTCCACACTGTCGACAACACCGCCGACTTTAGTATCGTCTGCAAATTTACTCGCCCACCCTTCTGCGCCTTCCTCTAGATCATTGATAAAAATGACAAACAGCAACGGCCCCAGAACAGATCCTTGTGGTACGCCACTTGTAACTAAACTCCATTCTGAACATTTCCCATCAACCACCACCCTCTGTCTTCTTTCAGCTAGCCAATTTCTGATCCACATCTCTAAATCACCCTCAATCCCCAGCCTCCGTATTTTCTGCAATAGCCTACCGTGGGGAACCTTATCAAACGCTTTACTGAAATCCATATACACCACATCAACTGCTCTACCCTCGTCTACCTGTTCAGTCACCTTCTCAAAGAACTCGATAAGGTTTGTGAGGCATGACCTACCCTTCACAAAGCCATGCTGACTATCCCTGATCATATTATTCCTATCTAGATGATTATAAATCTTGTCTCTTATAATCCCCTCCAAGACTACCCACTACAGACGTGAGGCTCACCGGTCTATAGTTGCCGGGGTTGTCTCTGCTCCCCTTTTTGAACAAAGGGACCACATTTGCTATCCTCCAGTCCTCTGGCACTATTCCTGTCGCCAATGATGACATAGAAATCAAAGCCAAAGGTCCAGCAATCTCTTCCCTGGCCTCCCAGAGAATCCTAGGATAAATCCCATCAGGCCCCGGGGACTTATCTATTTTCAGCCTGTCCAGAATTGCCAACACCTCTTCCCTACGTACCTCAATGCCATCTATTCTAATAACCTGGGTCTCAGCATTCTCCTCCACAACATTATCTTTTTCCTGAGTGAATACTGACGAAAAATATTCATTTAGTATCTCGCCTATCTCTTCAGACTCCACACACAACTTCCCATCCCTGTCCTTGACTGGTCCTACTCTTACCCTAGTCATTCGCTTATTCCTGACATACCTATAGAAAGCTTTTGGGTTTTCCTTGATCCTACCTGCCAAATACTTCTCATGTCCCCTCCTTGCTCGTCTTCGCTCTCTCTTTAGATCCTTCCTCGCTACCTTGTAACTACCCATCGCCCCAACTGAAACTTCACACCTCATCTTCACATAGGCCTCCTTCTTCCTCTTAACAAGAGATTCCACTTCTTTGGTAAACCACGGTTCCCTCGCTCTACGCATTCCTCCCTGCCTGACCGGTACGTACTTATCAAGAACACGCAGTAGCTGATCCTTGAACAAGCTCCACTTATCCAGTGTGCCCAACACTTGCAGCCTACTTCTCCAACCTATCCCCCCCAAGTCACGTCTAATGGCATCATAATTGCCCTTCCCCCAGCTATAACTCTTGCCCTGCGGTGTATACTTATCCCTTTCCATCACTAACGTAAACGTCACCGAATTGTGGTCACTGTCCCCAAAGTGCTCTCCTACCTCCAAATCCAACACCTGGCCAGGTTCATTACCCAAAACCAAATCCAACGTGGCTTCGCCTCTTGTTGGCCTGTCAACATATTGTGTCAGGAAACCCTCCTGCACACACTGTACAAAAAACGACCCATCGAATGTACTCGAACTATATCTTTTCCAGTCAATATTTGGAAAGTTAAAGTCTCCCATAATAACTACCCTGTTACTTTCGCTCTTATCCAGGATCATCCTCGCCATCCTTTCCTCTACATCCCTAGAACTATTTGGAGGCCTATAGAAAACTCCCAACAGGGTGACCTCTCCTTTCCTGTTTCTAACCTCAGCCCTACTACCTCGGAAGATGAGTCCCCATCTAGCATCCTCTCCGCCACCGTAACACTGCTCTTGACTAGCAGCGCCACACCTCCCTCTCTTTTGCCTCCTTCTCTGAGCTTACTAAAACACCTAAACCCCGGAACCTTCAACATCCATTCCTGTCCCTGCTCTATCCATGTCTCCGAAATGGCCACAACATCGAAGTCCCAGGTACCAACCCATGCTGCCAGTTCCCCTACCTTATTTCGTATACTCCTGGCATTGAAGTAGACACACTTCAAACCACCTACCTGAACACTGGCCCCCTCCTGCGACGTCAAATCTGTGCTCCTGATCGCTATACTCTCATTCTCCCGTACCCTAAAACTACAATCCAGGTTCCCATGCCCCTGCTGCATTAGTTTAAACCCCCCCAAAGAGCACTAACAAATCTCCCCCCCCAGGATATTTGTGCCCCTCAGGTTCAGATGTAGACCATCCTGTCTGTAGAGGTCCCACCTTCCCCAGAAAGAGCCCCAGTTATCCAGAAATCTGAATCCCTCCCACCTGCACCATCCCTGTAGCCACGTGTTTAATTGCTCTCTCTCCCTATTCCTCATCTCATTATCACGTGGCATGGGCAACAACCCAGAGATAACAACTCTGTTTGTTCTAGTTCTGAGCTTCCATCCTAGCTCCCTGAAAGCCTGCCTGACATCCTTGTCCCCTTTCCTACCTATGTCGTTAGTGCCAATGTGGACCACGACTTGGGGCTGATCCCACTCCCTCTTAAGGACCCGGAAAACACGATCCGAGACATCACGTACCCTTGCACCTGGGAGGCAACATACCAAACGTGAGTCTCTCACGCTCCCACAAAATCTCCTATCTGTGCCCCTGACTATCGAGTCCCCAATTACTAATGCTCTGCTCCTCTCCCCCCTTCCCTTCTGAGCAACAGGGACAGACTCCGTGCCAGAGGCCCGTACCCCATGGCTTACCCCTGGTAAGTCGTCCCCCCCACAAGTATCCAAAGTGGTATACTTGTTTCTCAGGGGAACGACCGCAGGGGATCCCTGCACTGACTGCTTCTTCCCAGTCAAAGAACAAACAAAGAACAAAGAAATGTACAGCCCAGGAACAGGCCCTTCGGCCCTCCAAGTCCGTGCCGACCATGCTGCCCGACTAAACTACAATCTTCTACACTTCCTGGGTCCGTATCCTTCTATTCCCATCCTATTCATGTATTTGTCAAGATGCCCCTTAAATGTCACTACCGTCCCTGCTTCCACCACCTCCTCCGGTAGCGAGTTCCAGGCACCCACTACCCTCTGCGTAAAAAACTTGCCTCGTACATCTACTCTAAACCTTGCCCCTCTCACCTTAAACCTATGCCCCCTAGTAATTGACCCCTCTACCCTGGGGAAAAGCCTCTGACTATCCACTCTGTCTATGCCCCTCATAATTTTGTATACCTCTATCAGGTCTCCCCTCAACCTCCTTCGTTCCAGTGAGAACAAACCGAGTTTATTCAACCGCTCCTCATAGCTAATGCCCTCCATACCAGGCAACATTCTGGTAAATCTCTTCTGCACCCTCTCTAAAGCCTCCACATCCTTCTGGTAGTGTGGCAACCAGAATTGAACACTATACTCCAAGTGTGGCCTAACTAAGGTTCTATACAGCTGCAACATGACTTGCCAATTCTTATACTCAATGCCCCGGCCAATGAAGGCAAGCATGCCGTATGCCTTCTTGACTACCTTCTCCACCTGTGTTGCCCCTTTCAAAGACCTGTGGACCTGTACTCCTAGATCTCTTTGACTTTCAATACTCTTGAGGGTTCTACCATTCACTGTATATTCCCTACCTGCATTAGACCTTCCAAAAGGCATTACCTCACATTTGTCCGGATTAAACTCCATCTGCCATCTCTCCGCCCAAGTCTCCAAACAATCTAAATCCTGCTGTATCCTCCGACAGTCCTCACCGCTATCCGCAATTCCACCAACCTTTGTGTCGTCTGCAAACTTACTAATCAGACCAGTTACATTTTCCTCCAAATCATTTTTTATATACTACAAAGAGCAAAGGTCCCAGCACTGATCCCTGTGGAACACCAGTGGTCACAGCCCTCCAATTAGAAAAGCATCCTTCCATTGCTACCCTCTGCCTTCTATGACCTAGCCAGTTCTGTATCCACGTTGCCAGCTCAACCCTGATCCCGTGTGACTTCACCTTTTGTACTTGTCTACCATGAGGGACCTTGTCAAAGACCTTACTGAAGTCCATATAGACAACATCCACTGCCCTACCTGCATCAATCATCTTAGTGACCTCCTCGAAAAACTCTATCAAGTTAGTGAGACACGACCTCCCCTTCACGAAACCGTGCTGCCTCTCACTAAAACGTCCATTTGCTTCCAAATGGGAGTAGATCCTGTCTCGAAGAATTCTCTCCAGTAATTTCCCTACCACTGAAGTAAGGCTCACCGGCCTGTAGTTCCCGGGATTATCCTTGCTACCCTTCTTAAACAGAGGAACAACATTGGTTATTCTCCAGTCCTCCGGAACATCACCTGAAGACAGTGAGGATCCAAAGATTTCTGTCAAGGCCTCAGCAATTTCCTCTCCAGCTTCCTTCAGTATTCTGGGGTAGATCCCATCAGGCCCTGGGGACTTATCTACCTTAATATTTTTTAAGACACCCAACACCTCGGGCGTCATTCTCCGACCCCCCGCTGGGTTGGAGAATCGCCGGGGGCTGCCGTGAATCCCGCCCCCGCCGGTTGCCGAAGTCTCCGGTACCGGATATTCGGCGGGGGCGGGAATCGGGCCGCGCCGGTTGGCGGTCCTCCCCGCTGGATTCTCCGGCCCGGATGGGCCGAAGTCCCACCGATAAATTGCCTGTCCCACTTATCTACCTTAATATTTTTTAAGACACCCAACACCTCGTCTTTTTGGATCACAATGTGACCCAGGCTATCTACACCCCCTTCTCCAGACTCAACATCTACCAATTCCTTCTCTTTGGTGAATACTGATGCAAAGTATTCATTTAGTACCTCGCCCATTTCCTCTGGCTCCACACATAGATTCCCTTGCCTATCCTTCAGTGGGCCAACCCTTTCCCTGGCTACCCTCTTGCTTTTTATGTACGTGTAAAAAGCCTTGGGATTTTCCTTAACCCTATTTGCCAATGACTTTTCGTGACCCCTTCTAGCCCTCCTGACTCCTTGCTTAAGTTCCTTCCTACTTTCCTTATATTCCACGCAGGCTTCGTCTGTTCCCAGCCTTTTAGCCCTGACAAATGCCTCCTTTTCCTTTTTGACGAGGCCTACAATATCACTCGTCATCCAAGGTTCCCGAAAATTGCCGTATTTATCCTTCTTCCTCACAGGAACGTGCCTGTCCTGTATTCCTTTCAACTGCCACTTGAAAGCCTCCCACATGTCAGATGTTGATTTGCCCTCAAACATCCGCCCCCAATCTATGTTCTTCAGTTCCCGCCTAATATTGTTATAATTAGCCTTCCCCCAATTTAGCACATTCATCCTAGGACCACTCTTATCCTTGTCCACCAGTACTTTAAAACTTACTGAATTGTGGTCACTGTTACCGAAATGCTCCCCTACTGAAACATCTACCACCTGGCCGGGCTCATTCCCCAATACCAGGTCCAGTACCGCCCCTTCCCTAGTTGGACTGTCTACATATTGTTTTAAGAAGCCCTCCTGGATGCTCCTTACAAACTCCGCCCCGTCTAAGCCCCTGGCACTAAGTGAGTCCCAGTCAATATTGGGGAAGTTGAAGTCTCCCATCACCACAACCCTGTTGTTTTTACTCTTTTCCAAAATCTGTCTACCTATCTGCTCCTCTATCTCCCGCTGGCTGTTGGGAGACCTGTAGTATACCCCCAACATTGTGACTGCACCCTTCTTATTCCTGATCTCTACCCATATAGCCTCACTGCCCTCTGAGGAGTCCTCTCGCAGTACTGTAAGTCCCTCTTACAGTTACCCATCTATCTCCAATCTTTGGTGTAACTAATTCCCTGAAGTTGCTATCTATGACCCCCTCTGCCTCCCGAATGATCCGAAGTTCTTCCGACTCCAGCTCCAGTTCCCTAACTCGGTCTTGGAGGAGCTGGAGATGGCAGCACTTCCTGCAGGTAAAATCAGCAGGGACACTAACGGCATCCCTCACCTCAAACATCCTGCAGGAGGAACATTGCACTTCCTTCCCTGCCATCCCTCTAACTTTCAACCAAGACCTGGCTAACAAATAAATTTAAAAATAAATAAAAAATAATAATAATAATACAATATGAAGTTACTGTGAAAAGCCCCTAGTCGCCACATTCCGGCGCCTGTTCGGGGAGGCTGGTACGCCAGTGCCAACACTCCTCCCCCATACCCTGTGCCCCAGCTATCCTCTATTTCTGTGGATGCGATCTAACAAAAATAGTTCTGTTCTGGGTGGGGTCGTCCCCGGAATTTGTAGTGTTGAGAACGACCACGTTATTGAATGCCACTCTGTTATTGTTTGGGCTCTCGGTGGGGAAGGCCCTGCCAAGGTCACCCTCAGGTGTATGTCCTGCCCTGAGGAGCTCTGTTCACCAGTGCAGCAGAGATCCACCGGACCCCCCCCCCCCAACCCCCCACAAGGCCCAACTCACCTGTTGCGGGGCCTTTGAGAAACCCACACCCCTCCGCATCCAACACCCAGCTCATACGGGCAGGGTACCCCCAGGTCCGATCCCTAGCATGGGCAGTATGCCACATGGGCGCCTTGCCCCTGACAGACTGGCACCCGGGTGGCATTGCCATGGTGCCTGGGTGGCACTGCCATGCTGCCGAGGTAGCATCAGCATTAGCCCATGTGCACAGAGGCCGACCACCTGGGGCCCCCGATCACCTGGGAGATTCCCCCCCCCCCCCCCGCCCCCGATCACCTGGGAGATCCCCCCCCACCCCCAAGTACCGTCCTGCCTGGTCTCCCTTTCTGGAGATGAGTGCTGAATGGTGTCCGGCTCGGGTCTCGTCGGCAAGGCCGGTTCATCCGAGCCTTGGTTCCATCTGGTGTCGGCAAGAACTTGGGCTCGATTCTCCGATTTTGCGGTTATGTCCGCAGGGTCCATCTGGTCTTATGACTAAAAGGTCGGTGCCACCTCCGCACTGATGCTCTGCCCAGTGGAGGTCTAGTAGTAGCGCCACGTAAAGCCCCCCGGCTTTACCTACCGATACGGCCGCAGAATGGCCGCGCATGCACACGCCGGCGGTCTGCGGTGGTCGCGCCGTACAGCGTGGCGCGGCCGCGTGCAGTCCCGGCCTGCCACAAGCTGCCTCCCTTGCCACCCCCGGACCAACCCCCACCAGTCCCCCCAGCCCTCGCTGAAGCTCCCCCGGCGCAGTCCACAGCAAGGTCCCTGAACGGTGAGAACACACGCGTCCCACGCCGTCGGGGACTCGGCCCATTGGGGGTGGGCCTCAGGTGATCCTGACGTCGGCGGTCGGAGAATCCCTGCCCCTGGTGTTAACAGCTCACTTCACTAAGCAAGTCAGGACGGGATCCAGATCGCGTCGTCTCGCGAGATCTAATGAGATCTCTCGGGGGTGTAACGCCCGTCGGGAATCCCGGAAGTGACCTCTCGCGGGATCTCCCGGTCACGTCCTGTCCCGATTCCAGCGGGATGTGGTCGGGAGATCAGGCCTGGTGTGTTCAAATACCCGGAACCTGTTTCCCTTAACAATGTAATTGACAAGAAATTGACAGTAAGAAGAAGCGTTAACTTAAGGACTCAGATTTAAATTAATTGGCCACAGAACTGGAGAGGGGTGAAAGGAGCCATCTCTTTCTGAAAGTGAGTTGTTCTGATCTGGAACAGGCGGAAGCAGATTCAATAAGAAATAATGACTTTCGCAAGAGAAATGGGGAAATAACTGAAGTAGAAAAATGTGTCGGGCTATGAGGAAAGGGCAGATGTGACAGTCATTGGGCAGTTCTTTCAAAGGGCTGGTACAGGTGCGATTGGCCGAATGGCCTCCTGCATCAGGAACTGTATTTACAAATGCGCATTCTTTCTGCACTGTAAATCTCAGAGACAGCACCCGACTAAAACAATGTGTTCCCAGTTTCGAATCGCCGAAGTAAAGGAAAATGCAGAACTTCACCATAACTCCAGAGAGTTCAGGACAGATCTGAGGGAGTGCTGCCCTGTCGGAGGTGCTGTGTTTCAGAAAACGAAAGTTCCTCATCCCCGGGACTATCCTGGTGAATCTTTTCAGCGCTCCCTTCAATGCCTTCACTTCCTTCCTGAAGTTCCTTTCCCAGAACTGGACAGAATATTCCAGCTGACGCCGAACTAACGACTGACATAAATTCAACATTACCTCCTTGCTTTTGTGCTCCATGCCCTGATTAATGAGATCCAGAATACTGTATGATTTAGTCGCTGCTCCCTCAACCTGTCCTGCCACCTTCAATGACTAAAATCACAGAAACACCGGTCCCTGAGCTCCTGCTATCTCTCCCAAGTTCTTCCTCTCAAAATGAATCACTTCACATTTCTCTGCATTGAACTTCTTCTGCTTCCGTCCGACCACCCCGCCAACCTGTCTACGTCCTTTAAAGTTCTACACTGTCCCCCTCACAGTGAACACTGCGCCAGGTTTCACATCATCCGCAAACTTTGAATTGCTCCCAGTGCGCCAAGGCCTCTGGTATTTATTATATATCACAAAAAGCAAGGGTTCCAATACCATTCCCCGGAGAGTTCCACCATAAACCATCCTCCAGCCCGGAAAATCATCCAATAACCATCTTATTGTTGGGCAGTCCCTCAGGATCGAGGAGACTTGCTTCTACTCCGGGGAGCTGGGTTCTGCGGTGGGTGAACAGTCCAATCCTGGGGCCGCAGACTCTGCCACAGGTTTGGCAGGTGGTGTTAGATGAGGTGGGTGGGTGGGACATTCTGGATTCTGCGCTCTCTTTCCGCTGGTTATGCTTGTCCTCCGCGTGCTCCACCCTGCGACGTTTGACGTGATTGGCGCACTCACAAATGCCTCTTCTCCAGTTTGTGAGTCCAAGGCAAGCGACTTCCTTGGGGGTGTTGCCTTTATTGCGGGAGGCTTTCAGAGTGTCCTTATAGCGTTTCCTCTGCCCTCCTGGTGAATCATAGAATTTTTTCAAATGTGACAAGTCTCTCACTCACTGGGATCCGGTACCCCAGGTTCCTCACTCACTAGGGTGCAGTCAAGTATCTCATTTACTGGGATCCACTGTGACAATCTCTTCACTCACTGGGATACAGTATGAAATGTTCCTCAGTTACTGGGGTCCAGTGCCACAAGTTCCTCACTCACTGGGGTACCGCACTACAAGTTCTGCCAATCGTGTCTCACTGAGGGTGTCAATGTTGTGGCACAGGAGTTCCTGCTTTCCTGCTGCTGCTCCTCTCCCCCCGCTGCTGCTCCTCTCCCCCCGCTGCTGCTCCTCTCCCCCCGCTGCTGCTCCTCTCCCCCCGCTGCTGCTCCTCTCTCCCCGCTGCTGCTCCTCCCCCCCCCCTGCTGCTGCTCCTCTCCCCCCGCTGCTGCTCCTCTCCCCCGGCTGTTGCTCCTCTCCCCCCGCTGCTGCTCCTCTCTCCCCGCTGCTGCTCCTTTCTCCCCGCTGCTGCTCCTCTCTCCCCGCCGCTGCTCCTCTCTCCCTGCTGCTGCTCCTCTCCCCCCTCTGCTGTTCCTCTCTCCCCGCTGCTGCTCCTCTCCCCCCTCTGCTGCTCCCCCCCCCGCTGCTGCTCCTCTCTCCCCGCTGCTGCTCCTCTCTCCGCGCTGCTGCTCCTCTCTCCCCGCTGCTGCTCCTCTCCCCCCGCTGCTGCTCCTCTCTCCCCGCTGCTGCTCCTCTCTCCGCGCTGCTGCTCCTCTCTCCGCGCTGCTGCTCCTCTCTCCCCGCTGCTGCTCCTCTCTCCGCGCTGCTGCTCCTCTCTCCCTGCTGCTGCTCCTCTCTCCCTGCTGCTCAATCTCACTCCGCTGCTGTTCCTCTCTCCCCGCTGCTGCTCCTCTCCCCCCGCTGCTGCTCCTCTCTCCCCGCTGCTGCTCCTCTCTCCCCGCTGCTGCTCCTCTCTCCCTGCTGCTCCTCTCCCCCACTGCTGCTCCTCTCACTCCGCTGCTGCTCCTCTCTCCCCGCTGCTGCTCCTCTCCCCCCTCTGCTGCTCCTCTCCCCCCTCTGCTGCTCCTCTCTCCCCGCTGCTGCTCCTCTCTCCCTGCTGCTCCTCTCCCCCGCTGCTGCTCCTCTCACTCCGCTGCTGCTCCTCTCTCCCCGCTGCTGCTCCTCTCCCCCCGCTGCTGCTCCTCTCTCCCCGCTGCTGCTCCTCTCTCCCCGCTGCTGCTCCTCTCTCCCCGCTGCTGCTCCTCTCCCCGCTGCTGCTCCTCTCTCCCCGCTGCTGCTCCTCTCTCCCTGCTGCTGCTCCTCTCTCCCTGCTGCTCCTCTCTCCCTGCTGCTCCTCTCACTCCGCTGCTGCTCCTCTCCCCCCGCTGCTGCTCCTCTCCCCCCGCTGCTGCTCCTCTCTCCCCGCTGCTGCTCCTCTCTCCCCGCTGCTGCTCCTCTCCCCCCGCTGCTGCTCCTCTCTCCCCGCTGCTGCTCCTCTCTCCCCGCTGCTGCTCCTCTCTCCCTGCTGCTGCTCCTCTCTCCCTGCTGCTCCTCTCACTCCGCTGCTGCTCCTCTCCCCCCGCTGCTGCTCCTCTCTCCCCGCTGCTGCTCCTCTCTCCCCGCTGCTGCTCCTCCCCCCCCCCCGCTGCTGCTCCTCTCCCTCCTCTGCTGCTCCTCTCCCCGCTGCTGCTCCTCTCTCCCCGCTGCTGCTCCTCTCCCTCCTCTGCTGCTCCTCTCCCCCCGCTGCTGCTCCTCTCCCCCCGCTGCTGCTCCTCTCCCCCGCTGCTCCTCTCTCCCCGCTGCTGCTCCTCTCCCCCCGCTGCTGCTCCTCTCTCCCCGCTGCTGTTCCTCTCTCCCCGCTGCTGCTCCTCTCTCCCCGCTGCTGCTCCTCTCTCCCTGCTGCTCCTCTCTCCCCGCTGCTGTTCCTCTCTCCCCGCTGCTGCTCCTCTCTCCCCCCTGCTGCTCCTCTCCCCCCGCTGCTGCTCCTCTCTCCCCGCTGCTGTTCCTCTCTCCCCGCTGCTGCTCCTCTCCCCCCGGTGCTGCACCTCTCCCCCCGCTGCTGTTCCTCTCTCCCCGCTGCTGTTCCTCTCTCCCCGCTGCTGCTCCTCTCCCCCGGTGCTGCTCCTCTCCCCCCGCTGCTGCTCCTCTCCCCCGGTGCTGCTCCTCTGTCCCCGCTGCTGCTCCTCTGTCCCCGCTGCTGCTCCTCTGTCCCCGCTGCTGCTCCTCTCTCCCCGCTGCTGCTCCTCCCCCCCCCGCTGCTGCTCCTCTCTCCCCGCTGCTGCTCCTCTCCCCCCGCTGCTGCTCCTCTCTCCCCGCTGCTGCTCCTCTGTCCCCGCTGCTGCTCCTCTCCCCCCGCTGCTGCTCCTCTCTCCCCGCTGCTGCTCCTCTGTCCCCGCTGCTGCTCCTCTCTCCCCGCTGCTGTTCCTCTCTCCCCCCTCTGCTGCTCCTCTCCCCCCGCTGCTACTCCTCTCCCCCTGCTGATGCTCCTCTCCCCCCGCTGCTGCTCCTCGCTCCCCGCTGCTGCCCCTCTCCCCCTGCTGCTGCCCCTCTCCCCCGCTGCTGCTCCTCTCTCCCCGCTGCTGCTCCTCTCCCCCCGCTGCTGTTCCTCTCTCCCCGCTGCTGCTCCTCTCCCCCCGCTGCTGCTCCACTCTTCCCGCTGCTGCTCCTCTCTTCCCGCTGCTGCTCCTCTCACCCCGCTGCTGCTCCTCTCTCCCCGTTGCCCCTCCTCTCCCCCCACTGCTGCTCCTCTCCCCCCGCTGCTGCTCCCCTCTCCCCGTTGCCCCTCCTCTCCCCCCACTGCTGCTCCTCTCCCCCTGCTGCTGCCCCTCTCCCCCCGCTGCTGCTCCTCTCTCCCCTGCTGATGCTCCTCTCCCCCCACTGCTGCTCCTCTCTTCCCGCTGCTGCTCCTCTCTTCCCGCTGCTGCTCCTCTCACCCCTCTGCTGCTCCCCCCCCCGCTGCTGCTCCTCTCTCCCCGCTGCTGCTCCTCTCTCCGCGCTGCTGCTCCTCTCTCCCCGCTGCTGCTCCTCTCCCCCCGCTGCTGCTCCTCTCTCCCCGCTGCTGCTCCTCTCTCCGCGCTGCTGCTCCTCTCTCCGCGCTGCTGCTCCTCTCTCCCCGCTGCTGCTCCTCTCTCCGCGCTGCTGCTCCTCTCTCCCTGCTGCTGCTCCTCTCTCCCTGCTGCTCAATCTCACTCCGCTGCTGTTCCTCTCTCCCCGCTGCTGCTCCTCTCCCCCCGCTGCTGCTCCTCTCTCCCCGCTGCTGCTCCTCTCTCCCCGCTGCTGCTCCTCTCTCCCTGCTGCTCCTCTCCCCCACTGCTGCTCCTCTCACTCCGCTGCTGCTCCTCTCTCCCCGCTGCTGCTCCTCTCCCCCCTCTGTTGCTCCTCTCCCCCCTTTGCTGCTCCTCTCTCCCCGCTGCTGCTCCTCTCTCCCTGCTGCTCCTCTCCCCCGCTGCTGCTCCTCTCACTCCGCTGCTGCTCCTCTCTCCCCGCTGCTGCTCCTCTCCCCCCGCTGCTGCTCCTCTCTCCCCGCTGCTGCTCCTCTCTCCCCGCTGCTGCTCCTCTCTCCCCGCTGCTGCTCCTCTCCCCGCTGCTGCTCCTCTCTCCCCGCTGCTGCTCCTCTCTCCCTGCTGCTGCTCCTCTCTCCCTGCTGCTCCTCTCTCCCTGCTGCTCCTCTCACTCCGCTGCTGCTCCTCTCCCCCCGCTGCTGCTCCTCTCCCCCCGCTGCTGCTCCTCTCTCCCCGCTGCTGCTCCTCTCTCCCCGCTGCTGCTCCTCTCCCCCCGCTGCTGCTCCTCTCTCCCCGCTGCTGCTCCTCTCTCCCCGCTGCTGCTCCTCTCTCCCTGCTGCTGCTCCTCTCTCCCTGCTGCTCCTCTCACTCCGCTGCTGCTCCTCTCCCCCCGCTGCTGCTCCTCTCTCCCCGCTGCTGCTCCTCTCTCCCCGCTGCTGCTCCTCCCCCCCCCCCCGCTGCTGCTCCTCTCCCTCCTCTGCTGCTCCTCTCCCCGCTGCTGCTCCTCTCTCCCCGCTGCTGCTCCTCTCCCTCCTCTGCTGCTCCTCTCCCCCCGCTGCTGCTCCTCTCCCCCCGCTGCTGCTCCTCTCCCCCGCTGCTCCTCTCTCCCCGCTGCTGCTCCTCTCCCCCCGCTGCTGCTCCTCTCTCCCCGCTGCTGTTCCTCTCTCCCCGCTGCTGCTCCTCTCTCCCCGCTGCTGCTCCTCTCTCCCTGCTGCTCCTCTCTCCCCGCTGCTGTTCCTCTCTCCCCGCTGCTGCTCCTCTCTCCCCCCTGCTGCTCCTCTCCCCCCGCTGCTGCTCCTCTCTCCCCGCTGCTGTTCCTCTCTCCCCGCTGCTGCTCCTCTCCCCCCGGTGCTGCACCTCTCCCCCCGCTGCTGTTCCTCTCTCCCCGCTGCTGTTCCTCTCTCCCCGCTGCTGCTCCTCTCCCCCGGTGCTGCTCCTCTCCCCCCGCTGCTGCTCCTCTCCCCCGGTGCTGCTCCTCTGTCCCCGCTGCTGCTCCTCTGTCCCCGCTGCTGCTCCTCTGTCCCCGCTGCTGCTCCTCTCTCCCCGCTGCTGCTCCTCCCCCCCCCGCTGCTGCTCCTCTCTCCCCGCTGCTGCTCCTCTCCCCCCGCTGCTGCTCCTCTCTCCCCGCTGCTGCTCCTCTGTCCCCGCTGCTGCTCCTCTCCCCCCGCTGCTGCTCCTCTCTCCCCGCTGCTGCTCCTCTGTCCCCGCTGCTGCTCCTCTCTCCCCGCTGCTGTTCCTCTCTCCCCCCTCTGCTGCTCCTCTCCCCCCGCTGCTACTCCTCTCCCCCTGCTGATGCTCCTCTCCCCCCGCTGCTGCTCCTCGCTCCCCGCTGCTGCCCCTCTCCCCCTGCTGCTGCCCCTCTCCCCCGCTGCTGCTCCTCTCTCCCCGCTGCTGCTCCTCTCCCCCCGCTGCTGTTCCTCTCTCCCCGCTGCTGCTCCTCTCCCCCCGCTGCTGCTCCACTCTTCCCGCTGCTGCTCCTCTCTTCCCGCTGCTGCTCCTCTCACCCCGCTGCTGCTCCTCTCTCCCCGTTGCCCCTCCTCTCCCCCCACTGCTGCTCCTCTCCCCCCGCTGCTGCTCCTCTCTCCCCGTTGCCCCTCCTCTCCCCCCACTGCTGCTCCTCTCCCCCTGCTGCTGCCCCTCTCCCCCCGCTGCTGCTCCTCTCTCCCCTGCTGATGCTCCTCTCCCCCCACTGCTGCTCCTCTCTTCCCGCTGCTGCTCCTCTCTTCCCGCTGCTGCTCCTCTCACCCCGCTGCTGCTCCTCTCTCCCCGTTGCCCCTCCTCTCCCCCCACTGCTGCTCCTCTCCCCCCGCTGCTGCTCCTCTCCCCCGCTGCTGCTCCTCTCCCCCCGCTGCTGCTCCTCTCCCCCCGCTGCTGCTCCTCTCTCCTGTTGCTCCCCCTCTCGCTCCAATGTGAGATACTGTTGCCAGACACAGTTCCCATCCATTAACTAACATTCTGCCAATCTTAGCCTTAAATATATTCAGTGATGCAGCATCCACCATCTCTGGAGTAGAAAAGATTCAAAATCTTCTAGTGAAGAAATTTCTGCTCATCTCTGCCCTAAATTATCAATGATTGATTCTCTTTGCTCGAGAAAAGATCTTTAGCCTGTTCAACCTTTCCTGATCGATGTAACCTCTCAGTTCCAGAATCATCTGCTATCATCCTCGAAATCTATTTCTTTTGGTACCTTCTGCATTGCCTCTATTGCCATTTTTTATTGAAGTGTCTGAGTGCACAACTGATGGTTGAAAGTGTGTGAAGTGCCTCTGCAGAGATAGCGAGAAGTGTGTGAAGTGCCTCTGCGGAGATGGCGAGAAGTGTGTGAAGTGCCTCTGCAGAGATAGCGAGAAGTGTGTTATCTGCGGAGATAGTGAGAAGTGTGTAAAGTGCCTCTGCGGAGATAGCGAGAAGTGTGTGAAGTGCCTCTGCGGAGATAGCGAGAAGTGTGTGAAGGGTCTGCGGAGATAGCGAGAAGTGTGTGAAGTGCCTCTGCGGAGAGAGCGAGAAGTGTGTGAAGTGTCTCTGCGGAGATAGCGAGAAGTGTGTGAAGTGCCTCTGCGGAGATAGCGAGAAGTGTGTCAAGAATCTGCGGAGATAGAGAGAAGTGTGTTGAGTGCCTCTGCGGAGATAGAAAGACAGAGAGAGTGCTCAGCATCTAGACCTTCAACATGAAGGTAGCATTCTACAGGGGCAGTTAGCAAGGGCCAGAACAGTGAGAGTTAATTCACTAGGAGCAGCTGTTAGTCTGAGCTTTGGCAATTGACACAGACAGACACAGTGGAACAATCTCCCAGGCCAGCAGCCTCTCAGGAGCAGATGCAAAGATTAACAGGATAATTGTAACCTCTCGAAGTTCAATTGCAGTGCAACCAGAGAAGCAGACACTTCCTGTCTGTCCTGAAAATGCTCAAGAGACAGCGGCAAACACCAAACGTTTTATTGATACAATATGCAGACTGGGCGGCCCAATGAGATTAGGCTGGGCAGTATCATCCATGTTTCCCACTTTCTGTACAAAGGTGTTCGAAGTGCAGACTTGGTCGTGGGTACTTGAGTGAGGAACATGTGGCAATGTATCCCAGTGAGTGAGGAAATTGTCACACTGGATCCCAGGGAGTGAGGAAATTGTCACACTGGATCCCAGGGAGTGAGGAAATTGTCACACTGGATCACAGTAAGTGAGGAAATTGTCACACAGGATCCCAGTGAATGAGGAAATTGTCACACTGGATCCCAGTGAATGAGGAAATTGTCACACTGGATCCCAGTGAATGAGGAAATTGTCACACTGGATCCCAGTGAATGAGGAAATTGTCATACTGGATCACAGTAAGTGAGGAAATTGTCACACTGGGTCCCAGTGAATGAGGAAATTGTCACACTGGATCCCAGTAAGTGAGGAAATTGTCACACAGGATCCCAGTAAGTGAGGAAATTGTCACACTGGATCCCAGTGAATGAGGAAATTGTCACACTGGATCCCAGTGAATGAGGAAATTGTCACACTGGATCTCAGTGAATGAGGAAATTGTCATACTGGATCACAGTAAGTGAGGAAATTGTCACACTGGATCCCAGTGAATGAGGAAATTGTCACACTGGATCTCAGTGAATGAGGAAATTAATTAATTAAATAAGTAAGTAAGTATTTATTTATTTTCCAATTAAGGGGCAATTTAGCATGGCCAGTCGACCTACCCTGCACATCTTTGGGTTGTGGGGGTGAAATCACGCAGACACGGGGAGAATGTGCAAACTCCATGCGGACAGTGACCCAGGGCTAGGTCGAATCTGGGACCTCGGCGCCGTGAGGCAGCAGTGCTAACCCACTATGCCACCGGGTCGCCCTCATGAGTGTGGAAATTATGGCACTCGATCCCAGTGAGTGAGAAACTTGTGGCACTGTTTCTAAGTGGGTGAGGAACATATGGCATTGGAGTACAGTGAGTGAGGAACATGTGGGACTGGATCTCAACAAGTGAGGAAATTGTCACACTGGATAAAAAGCAAGACCTCTAGGGTTGTAATCTCAGCATTACTCCCTGTGCCACGTGCCAGTGAGGCTAGAAATAGGAGGATAGTGCAGCTAAACTGGTGGTGTAGCAGGGAGGGTTTCACATTTTTGAACCATTGGGATCTCTTCCGGGGCAGGTGGGACCTGTACAAGAAGGACGGGTTGCATCTAAACTGGAGGGGCACCAATATGCTGGCTGGGAGGTTTGCTCGATTCACTCGGGAGGATTTAAACTAGTATGGCCGGGGGTGGGAACCAGAGCGTTAGCTTAAAAGGTGTAATAACTGAAGAGAAAATAGAGAACCAAAACAAAAGAACAACATCACCCTCAGGCAGAGCAAAAAAGGTGACAAGTATTTGGATTTGTTTATTGTCATGTGTACCGAGGTACAGTGAGAAGTATTTTTCTGCGAGCAGCTCAACAGATCATTAAGTACATGAGAAGAAAAGGAAAGAAAAGAAAATACATAATAGGGCAACACAACATATACAATGTAACTACATAAGCACTGGCATCGGGTGAAGCATACAGGGTGTAGTGTTAATGAGGTCAGTCCATAAGAGGGTCATTTAGGAGTCTGGTGACAGTGGGGAAGAAGCTGTTTTTGAGTCTGTTGGTGCGTGTTCTCAGACTTCTGTATCTCCTGCCCGGTGGAAGAAGTTGGAAGAGCGAGTGAGCTGGGTGACGACTCTCTGAAGTTTCTTGCGGTCCTGGGCCGAGCAGTTGCCATACCAGGCTGTGATGCAGCCCGATAGGATGCTTTCTATGGTGCATCTGTAAAAGTTGGTGAGAGTTAATGTGGACATGCCGAATTTCCTTAGTTTCCTGAGGAAGTATAGGCGCTGTTGCGCTTTCTTGGTGGTAGCGTCGACGTGCGTGGACCAGGACAGATTTTTGGAGATGTGTACCCCTAGGAATTTGAAACTGCTAACCATCTCCACCTCGGCCCCGTTGATGCTGACAGGGGTGTGTACAGTATTTTGCTTCCAGTGTTCAATGACCAGCTCTTTAGTTTTGCTGGCATTGAGGGAGAGATTGTTGAGACTGCACCACTCCACTAGGTTCTCTATCTCCCTCCTGTATTCGGACTCATCGTTATTCAAGATCCGGCACACTCTGGGCATATCGTCAGCAAACTTGTAGATGGAGTTGGAACCAAATTTTGCCACGCAGTCGTGTGTGTGCAGGGAGTAGAGTAGGGGGCTAAGTACGCAGCCTTGCGGGGCCCCGGTATTGAGGACTATTGTGGAGGAGGTGTTGTTGTTTGTTCTTACTGATTATGGTCTGTGGGTTAGAAAGTCGAGGATCCAGTTGCAGAGTGAGGAGCCAAGTCCCAGGTTTTGGAGCTTTGATATGAGCTTGGCTGGGATTATGGTGTTGAAGGCGGAGCTGCAGTCAATAAACAGGAGTCTGAAGTGTGAAAAGGGAGGTGGCCAATGCAGGATTGAGGGTATTGTATCTAAATGCGCGCAGTATACGGAACAAGGTAAATGAGCTTGTGGCGCACATTGAAATTGGCCGGTACGATGTTGTGGGCATCACAGAGTCGTGGCTGCAAGGGAATCAGGGCTGGGATCTAAATATCCAAGGATATGTGTCCTATCGAAAGGACAGGCAGATGGGCAAAGGGGGCAGAGTTGCATTGTTAGTACGGAATGAAGTTAAATTGACAGCAAGGAGCAATATATGATCAGAAGGCATAGAATCTCTGTGGGTAGAGTTGAGGAATTGCAATGGTAAAAAGACCCTGATGGGAGTTACGTACAGGCCCCCTAGCAGTAGTCAGGATGTGGGGCAGAAAATAAATCAGGAGATAGAAAAGGCATGTTAAAAAGGCAATATTACAATAATCATGGGGGACTTCAATATGCAGGTGGACTGGGAAAATCAGGTTGGCAGTGGATCCCAAGAAATGGAATTTGTGGAATGTCTAAGAGATGGTTTTTTGGAGCAGCTTGTGACAGAGCCGACTAGGGAACAGGCAATTCTGGATTTGGTGATGTGTAATGAGGCAGGCTTGATTAGGGAACTTAAGGTGATGGAACCCTTAGGGAGCAGTGACCACAATATGATAGAATGTACCCTGCAGTTTGAGAGCGGGAAGCTGGTGTCAGATGTAACAGTATTACAATTAAATAACCGTAACTACAAAGACATGAGGGGGGAGCTGACCAGAGTTGATTGGAAAAAGAACCTAGCAGGGAAGACAGTGGAACAGCAATGGCAGGAGTTTTGGGGGATTATTCGGGAGGCACAGCAGAAATTCATCCCAAGGAGGAGGAAACATGCTGAAGGGAGGACAAGGCATCCATGGCTGACGAAGGAAGTCAAGGACAGCATAAAAGCTAAAGAAAAAGCAGACAAAGTGGCGAGGATAAGTCCTCTGGGAAACCAGAGGATTGGGAAGCCTTTGAAAAGCGAGCAGAGGAAAACTAAAAAAGCAACAAGGGGGGAGAAGATAAAGTATGAGTGCAAGCTAGCTAGCAATAGAAGGGAAGATATGAAGAGTTTTTTCAATGTTTAAAAGGTAAGAGAGAGACAAAAATAGACATTGGACCACTGGAAAATGTGGCTGGAGAAGTAATAATAGGAAACAAAGAAATGGCAGACGAACTGAATAGTTACTTGCATCAGTCTTCATGGTGGAAGACACCAGTGGGATGCCAGAGCTCCAGGAGGCAGAGGTGAGTGCAGTGACCATTACGAAGGAGAAGGTTCTGGAGAAACTGAAAGGTCTAAAGGTGGATAAATCACCTGGACTGGATGGACTAATAATAATCGCTTATTGTCACAAGTCGGCTTCAATAAAGTTACTGTGAAATGCCCCTAGTCGCCACATTCCGGTGCCCATTCGGGGAGGCCGGTACGGGAGTTGAACTCGCGCTGCTAGCCTTGTTCTGCATTACAAGCCAGCTGTTCAGCCCACTGTGCTAAACCAGACCTGAGACTACACCCCAGGATTCTAAAATAGATAGCTGAGGAGATTGTGGAGGCATTGGTGATGATCTTTCAGGAATCACTGGAGGCAGGAAGGGTCCCAGAGGACTGGAAAGTGGCTAATGTAACACCACTGTTTAAAAAGGGAGGGAGGCAGAAGACAGGAAATTATAGGCCGGTTAGCCTGACTTTGGCCATTGGTAAGATTTTAGAGTCCATTATTAAAGATGAGATTGCGGAGTACTTGGAAGTGCATGGTAAAATAATACTGAGTCAGCATGGCTTTGCCAAGGGGAGGTCATGTCTGACAAATCTGTTAGAGTTCTTTTTTAAAATAAATTTAGTCTACCCAATTAACTTTTTCCAATTGAGGGGCAATTTAGCGTGGCCAATCCACCTACCCTGCACATCTTTGGGTTGTGGGGGCGAAACTCACGCAAACACGGGGAGAATGTGCAAACTCCACACGGACAGAGACCCAGGGCCGGAATCAAACCTGGGACCTCGGCGCTATGAGGCTGCAGTGCTAACCCACTGCGACACCGTGCTGCCCACTGTTAGAGCTCTTGAGGAGGTAACAAGGAAGTTAGACAAAGGAGAACCAGTGGACGTGCTTATTTAGATTTCCAGAAGGCCTTTGACAAGGTGACGCACAGGAGACTGTTAAATAAGTTAAGAGCCCATGGTGTTAAGGGTAAGATCCTGGCATGGATAGAGGATTGGCTGACTGGCAGAAGGCAGAGAATGGGGATAAAGGGGTCTTTTTCAGCATGGCAGCTGGTGACTAGTGGTGTACCTCAGGGGTCAGTGCTGGGACCACAACTTTTCACAATATACATTAATGATCTAGAGGAGTGGCCAGCACGGTGGCGCAGTGGGTCAGCCCTGTCGCCTCACGGCGCCGAGGTCCCAGGTTCGATCCTGGCTCTGGGTCACCGTCCGTGTGGAGTTTGCACATTCTCTCTGTGTTTGCGTGGGTTTCGCCCCCACAACCCAAAGATGTGCAGGATAGGTGGATTGGCCACGCTAAATTGCCCCTTAATTGGAAAAAATGAATTGGGTACTCTAAATTTATTTTTTTAAATGATCTGGAAGAAGGTACTGAAGGCACTGTTGCTAAGTTTTCAGATGATACAAAGATCTGTAGAGGGACAGGCAGCCTTGAGGAAGCAGGCAGGCTGCAGAAGGACTTGGACACGCTAGGAGAGTGGGCAAAGAAGTGGCAGATGAAATACAATGTGGAAAAGTGTGATGTTGTGCACTTTGGAAGGAGGAATTTAGGTATAGACTATTTTCTAAATGGGGAAATGCTTCGGAAATCAGAAGCACAAAGGGACTTGGGAGTCCTTGTTCACGATTCTCTTAAGGTTAATGTGCAGGTTCAGTCGGCAGTTAAGAAGGCAAATGGAATGTTGGCATTCATGTCAAGAGGGCTGGAATACAAGACCAGGAATGTGCTTCTGAGGCTGTAGAAGGCTCTGGTCAGACCCCATTTGGAGTACTGTGAGCAATTTTAGGCCCCGTATCTAAGGAAGGATGTGCTGGCCTTGGAAAGGGTCCAGAGGAGGTTCACAAGAATGATCCCTGAAATGAAGTGTTTGTCATATGAGGATCGGTTGAGGACTCTGGGTCTGTACTCGTTGAAGGATGAGGGGAGGATCTTATTGAAACTTACAGGATACTGCGAGGCCTGGATAGAGTGGACGCGGAGGGGATATTTCCACTTGTCGGAAAAATTGGAACACGGAGGACACAATCTCAGACGAAAGGAACGATTTTTTAAAACAGAGATGAGGAGGAATTTCTTCAGCCAGAGGGTGGTGAATCTGTGGAACTCTTTGCCGCAGAAAGCTGTCGAGGCCAAATCACTAAGTGTCCCAGAGATGGATAGGTCCTTGATTAATAAGGGTATCAGGGGTTATGCGGAGAAGGCAGGAGAATGGGGATGAGAAAAATATCAGCCACGATTGAATGGGATTGAGGGGCAGCACGGTAGCATTGTGGATAGCACAATTGCTTCACAGCTCCAGGGTCCCAGGTTCGATTCCGGCTTGGGTCACTGTCTGTGTGGAGTTTGCACATCCTCCCCGTGTGTGCGTGGGTTTCCTCCGGGTGCTCCGGTTTCCTTCCACAGTCCAAAGATATGCAGGTTAGGTGGATTGGCCATGATAAATTGCCCTTCATGTCCAAAATTGCCCTTAGTGTTGGGTGGGGTTACTGGGTTATGGGGATAGGGTAGAGGTATTGACCTTGGGTAGGGTGCTCTTTCCAAGAGCTGGTGCAGACTCGATGGGCCGAATGGCCTCCTTCTGCACTGTAAATTCGATGATAAATTCTGTGATCTATGAATGGCGGAGCAGACTCGATTTATGGATCCAAAGAGTGAGTAACTTGCGGCACTGCACTCCAGTGAGTGAGAAACATGTTACACTGCATCCAAGCAAATGAAGAACTTGTAGTGCGGTACCCCAGTGAGTGAGGAACTTGTGGCACTGGACCCCAGTAACTGAGGAACATTTCATACTGTATCCCAGTGAGTGAAGAGATTGTCACAGTGGATCCCAGTAAATGAGATACTTGTGAGACTGCACCCTAGTGAGTGAGGAACGTGGGGTACCGGATCCCAGTGAGTGAGGAACTTGTCACACTGGAATCCAGTGAGTGAGAAGCTTGTGGCCCTGCACCGCAGTGAGTGAGGAACTTGTAGTGCCGTACCCCACTGAGTGAGCGACTTGCGGCACTGGATCCTGGTGGGTGAGGAACATGTCACATTGGATCCCAGTGAGTGAAAAAACTGTCACAGTGGATCCCAGTGTGTGAGGAACTTTTGGTATTTTACCACAATGAGTGAGAAACATGGGACACTGCACCCGAGTCAATGAGAAAATTGTGGTTCTGGATTCCAGTGAGTGAAGAATTCATCACATTGGATCCGAGTGAGTGAGGTCCTTGGGACCTTCTACCACACTGTGTGAGAAACTTCTGGCATGGTACCCCAGTGAGTGAGGAACATTTGGCACTGGATCCCAGTGAGTGACAAACATGTGGTACTGTACCACAGTGAGTGAGGAACTTGACACGCTGGATTCTAGTGAGTGAGGAACTTGACACGCTGGATTCCAGTGAGTGAGGAACTTGACACGCTGGATTCTAGTGAGTAAGGAACTTGGCACGCTGGATTCCAGTGAGTGAGGAACTTGGCACGCTGGATTCCAGTGAGTGAGGAACTTGGCACGCTGGATTCCAGTGAGTGAGGAACTTGACACGCTGGATTCCAGTGAGTGAGGAACTTGGCACGCTGGATTCCAGTGAGTGAGGAACTTGACACGCTGGATTCCAGTGAGTGAGGAACTTGGCACGCTGGATTCCAGTGAGTGAGGAACTTGGCACACTGGATTCCAGTGAGTGAGGAACTTGGCACGCTGGATTCCAGTGAGTGAGGAACTTGGCACACTGGATTCCAGTGAGTGAGGAACTTGACACGCTGGATTCCAGTGAGTGAGGAACTTGACACGCTGGATTCCAGTGAGTGAGGAACTTGACACGCTGGATTCCAGTGAGTGAGGAACTTGACACGCTGGATTCCAGTGAGTGAGGAACTTGACACGCTGGATTCCAGTGAGTGAGGAACTTGACACGCTGGATTCCAGTGAGTGAGGAACTTGACACGCTGGATTCCAGTGAGTGAGGAACTTGGCACGCTGGATTCCAGTGAGTGAGGAACTTGACACGCTGGATTCCAGTGAGTGAGGAACTTGGCACGCTGGATTCCGTACTGGTTGACCATTTGGTCCACCTCCCTTTGGAAGGCCGAGACCCCATTTGTGACGCCGAAAGGGACTCTAAGGCAGTGGTAGAGGCGATCGTCCGCCTCGAAGGCCGTGTATGGCCGGTCTGACTTCCGGATGGGGAGCTGGTGGTAGGCGGATTTCAGGACAATTGTTGAGAAGACCCGGTACTGCGCAATCTGATTGACCATATCAGATATGCGTGGGAGGGGGTACGCGTCGAGCTGCGTGTACCGATTGATGGTCTGGCTGTAGTCCACGACCATCCTGTGTTTCTCCCCAGTTTTAACCACTGCCACTTGGGCTCTCAAGGGGCTGATGCTCGCCTCGATAATACCCTCCTTAAGCAGCCGCTGGACTTCGGACCTGATGAAGGTCTTGTCCTGGGTGCTGTACCGTCTGCTCCTCGTGGCAATGGGCTTGCAATCCGCAGTTAGATTGACAAAAAGGGAGGGGAGATCGACCTTGAGGGTCGCGAGGCCGCAAACGGTAAAGGGGGGTAAGGGCCCAACAAATTTGAGGGTGAGGCTCTGGAGGTTGCACTGGAAGTCCAGGCCCAACAAGAGTGCAGTGCAGAGATTAGCAAGGACATAGAGGCAGAAGTTACTAAATTCTACGCCCTGGACCGTGAGGGTGACTGTACAGAAGCCTCAGATCGGGACGGAGTGGGATCCGGAGGCTAGGGTGATCCTTTGATTGGCAGGGTGGACCGCAAGGGAGCAGCGCCTTACCGTATCTGGGTGAACAAAGCTTTCGGTACTCCCGGAGTCCAGCAGGCACGAAGTTGCGTGGTCGTTGATTTTCACCGTCGTCGACACGGTGGCTAGGTTGAATGAAATGAAATGAAATGAAAATGAATAAAATGGGCTGGTTTAGCTCACTGGGCTAAATCGCTGGCTTTGAAAGCAGACCCAGGCACCCAGCAGCACGGCTCAATTCCCGTACCAGCCTCCCCGAACAGGTGCTGGAGTGTGGCGACTAGGGGCTTTTCACAGTAACTTCATTGAAGCCTACTTGTGACAATAAGCGATTTTCATTTCATTTCCAGTGAGTGAGGAACTTGGCACGCTGGATTCCAGTGAGTGAGGAACTTGGCACACTGGATTCCAGTGAGTGAAGAACTTGGCACGCTGGATTCCAGTGAGTGAGGAACTTGGCACACTGGATTCCAGTGAGTGAGGAACTTGGCACGCTGGATTCCATTGTGAGACAATTGAAGAGGAAAATGCGGGTGAGGTCATTCAGGATAGGTGGGGTGGGATGGTAAGTAAGAGAAAAGGCAGTATAATTTATATTGGGCGTCCTCCTGGAAGCAAAGTTGGCATAGAGCCACTCCACACTGACCCACTCCGCTGCCATCAAAGGTGCATTGTGGGACTTCTGTCCCTCACTGGGGAAGAGGTCCAACCCTCGACCTCGCCCTCCATGGCCAGCGCCAGGAGCTATGTAGTGGCCGCTGCTGGGACTGCAAGCAGGCCCATAGATCACAGAACAAGGTGAGTCTGGTGCCTTGGACAGGGAGGGTTGGAGCAGTTTGAGGAGTGGGTGGTGCGTTTTATAGAGCAGGCAGGTAGGAAGAAAGGAGGGTATTATCTGAGGGGAGCTACCCACCAATGCGGAAAGGGAACCCCCCAAAGTTATTCCCCCTCCTTCCTTCGAACCCCTGTACAATGTTTTAGAAACCTACTCTGCCAGACTGCTCATGCCAACCATAGTATGGCATGGGCAGCGCATTATCAAAGTCAATTGGCTTGTAAACAAACTTAATTGATCCTTCATTTTCCATGTAAATCTAGCAGGTGGCCTGCCGATTTCACCCCCTCCCCCTCCCTCCAGATTATAGAGGCGAGCTCAGGGGTGAGTGGAAGGGTAGTGGGGTGGGCACCTGCCCAATTTTACATACCCACTTCCCCAAAAAGTGCCTGGTGTGGGCAGGTGAAGTCCAGCCCCAGGCTGGTGCCACCCATTTAACAGGCTGAATACCCGAGCTGGCGATTTGCCCCTGGGAGGTAGCTCTTGTTTGAGGGAGCAGTAGGAATGTAAATGGACTATTGTGCAACTTGTGACAGCTCTGGGCTACACTTTGCATGAAGGGAGATGGGTTGTTTTATATGTTTATAGACCTGATAGAGCACAATAGATTTTCTACAAAGTTTTTAATTTTCCACATCTTGATTGAATCTTACATAGTCATGTAGGTTTATTGTGTCAGCTACAAATACCATCCAGCTGTTATTTAGTCCATTCATCGAGGATAGGGTATCTGTAAATACGGCATTCAGCTAATACATTTCCTTTGCGTCTCTCACTTTTCCCCCCTTTCTCTACGTCTGTGTATTGCATCCTCACTGCCGGTTTTTCCTCCTCTCTTGCTATTTTTCACATTCACCCTCTGTCACAAATGTGAGGTAATGCATTTTGGAAGGTCTAATGCAGGTAGGGAATATACAGTGAATGGTAGAACCCTCAAGAGTATTGAAAGTCAAAGAGATCTAGGAGTACAGGTCCACAGGTCATTGAAAGGGGCAACACAGGTGGAGAAGGTAGTCAAGAAGGCATACGGCATGCTTGCCTTCATTGGCCGGGGCATTGAGTATAAGAATTGGCAAGTCATGTTGCAGCTGTATAGAACCTTAGTTAGGCCACACTTGGAGTATAGTGTTCAATTCTGGTCGCCACACTACCAGAAGGATGTGGAGGCTTTAGAGAGGGTGCAGAAGAGATTTACCAGAATGTTGCCTGGTATGGAGGGCATAAGCTATGAGGAGCGGTTGAATAAACTCGGTTTGTTCTCACTGGAACGAAGGAGGTTGAGGGGCGACCTGATAGAGGTATACAAAATTATGAGGGGCATAGACAGAGAGGATAGTCAGAGGCTTTTCCCCAGGGTAGAGGGGTCAATTACTAGGGGGCATAGGTTTCAGGTGAGAGGGGCAAGGTTTAGAGTAGATGTACGAGGCAAGTTTTTTACGCAGAGGGTAGTGGGTGCCTGGAACTCGCTACCGGAGGAGGTGGTGGAAGCAGGGACGATAGGGACATTTAAGGGGCATCTTGACAAATATATGAATAGGATGGGAATAGAAGGATACGGACCCAGGAAGTGTAGAAGATTGTAGTTTAGTCGGGCAGTATGGTCGGCACGGGCTTGGAGGGCCGAAGGGCCTGTTCCTGTGCTGTACATTTCTTTGTTCTTTGTTCTTTGTTTGTCTCTTCTCACTTTCTGTTGGGTTGGATTTTAACTCACTAAAAATGCATACACTTGCACAAAATTAAAATCTGGCTAATTCTCTCTCTCCTTTAGTCACTCCCTTTTTCTCACTCTTATCATTCTTCCTCTCTCTCCATCCATCTCATAGAATCCCTACAGTGCAGAAGGAGGCCATTCGGCCCATCGAGTCTGCTCCGACCCTCTGAAAGAGCGCCCCATCCAAGCCCACACCTCCACCCTATCCAATTAACCCTTTCACCTAACCTGCACATCTTTGGACTGTGGGAGGAAACCGGAGCACCCGGAGGAAACCCACGCAGACACGGGGAGAACGTGCAGACTCCGCACAGACAGTGAACCGAGCTGGGAATCGAACCCGGGTCCCTGGCACGGTGAGGCAGCAGTGCTAACTACCGTGCCACCATACTGTCCATGAAAGTTAATTACATTTTTCACTATGTTAGTTAATGAAGGTTAATTAAATCTCTCTCGATGTCACACTCTGTCTCTCACTCTACTATCATCCTTCCTATCTGTCTCTTTCTCACTGACACTTGTCTCTATCTTTTTCCCTCCCTCAATAACTCTTTCTCTCTCACTTTCTCTCCCTCTCTGTATTTATGTCACGGTCTGACACTCTCTCATCATTCTTCATCTCTGTCTCTCTTTCTGACCCTCCCTCCCTCTATCTCTCTCGCTTTCTGTCCGCACATCACACTCTGTCTCTCACTCTCTTATCTTTCTTCTCTCTGCCTCTCCTTTGTTTTCCAGTCAATCACCATAATCACAGTCTAACAGGATGAGTCCCTAACCTTGAACAGTTTATAACAATACCTCCTCCGACAGCTTTCCCGATGTGCAATTTTATTCCTGGCATGGATCTGTCTTGAGTGCAGACGCTTCCATTCTTTTATTGTGCTGGTTGCCATGGTGAGGGAGGCATCCCACCTAAACTCTTGCAGGTGTTAGCCTGATTACTGCCTCCACCTGGGGTGCCTCATCCTTTATTTTGACTTTGAACCAGGCAGATCGTGGAGTGGAGTTAGCAGCTGAATTGACGCTTCCCTCAGCACCCCCTCAGTGATGGAGAATGTGTAGTATTTACCTCCAGGACTCTTCCCCCACCCCCATCCACCCCCAACTTGCCAACAGTTAACAGGAGGTTGAGAACGTTATCTCTGAGGTTTGCGGATGATAATTGATTATGCAGTCAATAGCTTTGATCAACAATCAGCCTGAGAATGAGCAACACTGTCATTCGCTCGTCTGCCTGTCTTGTATGTTGACACTTACCTCCTGTCAGAGCCTGTAAGATAGAGACAGAGAGAGAGAGAGACGGGTTTTCATCTTGGTTCTGGGGACGTGCCATGAGAAGGAGGACGAGGAGCGGGTAGACGGAGGAACAATGGGGAGAGTGACGATGGGTGCACGGCCACACCACCCACGGGGTTTGACCTGGTCATCGTGGAGTCGGGGAGGGCTTGTCAGTTTGTTGTGGTCACTGTATGTCTCCGTCTTGTTTCTGGATCTGTCCGTCTCTGGCCAGTCACTGTTCAAAATGCCGCATGTCTCTGCCACCCAAAACCCGTCAGCAGCTTTGGTATTTCTCCCGACAGACCCGATCAGCCAGGAGAGGAGTAACGAGAGTGGAACATCAGCCCCCACCTCTGACAACGATGACACTTCATTTGGCTACACAGGTAGAGCTTGTTCTCTCTCTCTGTCTCTCGCCATCTCTCTTTCTCTATTGGTCATCTCCCTGGACACACTCCCTTTCCTCCACATTGCCACAGTTATCCTCATCCTCCTTCTCCAACTCCCCATCACCATAGTTACTGTCCTCCTCCTCCCCATCACCATGGTTACCCTCTTCCTCCTCCCCATCACCGTAGTTACCCTCTTCCTCCTCCTCCCCATCACCATGGTTACCCTCTTCCTCCTCCCTCATCACCATGGCTGGTCTTCCCTCCCCCACCTCCTCCTCTTTATCAATTACCCCACCATGACCACATCCCCTCATCCCAAACCCATCTCCAAGCTACCAAACCCCAACGCAGCCTCCACAATCCTGACTCCAAACTGAGCATTTTAATCACTCACTCAAACTGATTCCATTTACATTCCACCACCAGAGCCTAAATCGCTCTTTATTGTCTGCTTACATTTAAGATGAATTGTTAACTTATGTTATTGTCATTCCGAGGGGCCATTGAGCTGCCATTTCTGTCCGATCGATAGATGATGCTAAAGGGTTTTCATTCGCTGTTTGACGAACCGAGGTGCTCGAAATGGGGCTTCTAATTCCTGGGCAATTAAACACTTGGAGATGTTGTTCACCTCCTCTAGTTACTTCGCAATTGGCCTGTTTCAGAATGACCTGTCAGCTAATTAAAAGGGCAATGGTGAGAAAGGAAAATCGGGAACAGGGGAAGCCTGAAGTGGGAGTGGAGGGAGAAGGAAAGTTGCGGGTAATTCTCCCACTTTGTGTACCTCAGGAGGATATCCAACTCACCGTGAAATCCCGTGTCGTAAATTCTGGCATTTCCCAGTAAGAGGGCCGAAGGGCCTGTTCCTGTGCGGTATGGTTCTATTGATATTCAAGTGCATGGTGATACGTACAGAGCGACAAACTGAACTTCTTTATCCGCTGTCTGTCTGTAAGCAGAGGTGTTTCTAATTGTTTTAAAATAAGCCGTGTCTCAGTTTCCCCGAACTCTCAGTTTGTCTGTTATATCCCGCCCGAGACCTACAGCGATGGACCAATTAGCATTCCCATGAGCCTCATAGAATACGAGCTTCCCCGCGGGGGCCCATCAGCGGAGTAATGGGCTCTGTCGTAAAGACCGACCCAGAAGGGAGCCGAGCAGAGTAGTCCCGGCTGGGGTCTGGAGTGTACCGTGTATATAATCTACTGTGTACTAAAATAAGTTTATTTACGCCTCTCATTGGAACTCCTCGATGGCCACTGAAGTGTGGTTACATTTTTAAAAAGTTATTCACAGCAGATTCTCTTTATGATTAAGTCAGAAGGTTAGTTTATTCAGCACCCAGCGGTGAAAGCGTGAGGGAGTGGGGAGTGAGGAGGGGGAGGAGAATGAATGCAACTTCACTCGCTCGCTCACTCTCTCACTCAAACACACATACATTATGGGAAAAGCAAAAAAAGAGGGATGTTTATCTGGCTTCTGCGTTAAGGTTTATGGGTTCCCAGTTATTAGCCTCTGAAAGAGTCACCATGTTGAGGATCCTGTTTTGGGGAGCCATTGTCTGGCAAGACCCCATGACTCTGCGAGAGGGGGAAACTTATCAAGATGTAAATGACGCCCCTTTTCCCATCGATGGTCCCCTTTTGAAATAAAATGGGCATGGATAGTCCCAGCTGTGGGGTGGATCTGTTGACAGCTCTGCAGGAATAACGGGCTGAATTCTCCGCCCCGCCGAGCCAGATTTCTGCCTCGACCCGCCGGCGGGAGTCTCCGTTACGCTGGCCGGTCAGTGGGGTTTCCCGTTGTGGGGCAGCCCCACGCCGTCGGGAAACCCCCGGGCGGCCGGCAGAACGGAGACTCCCGCCCAACATGTTTTTATTTAAATATTTCTATTCTCCTTTTTCACATTTTCACTCAAATTTAGACCCACCAACTATAAACAATAATCAGTAATGAACAATAATCAGTAACAAATATGTCAATCCCCATATCAATAACAACGATCCCATCCTCCCACCAAACCCCAAACATTCGCCCACATGTTCACACGAACAACTGACAAAAAGGAATCAGGAATCGCCCATAGTCGCCATTAACACCCATCGCCCCCCTCCCCCCAACCATCGCCCCCCTCCCCCCAACCCTCACCCCCCCCCCCCAACTAATATTCGATGTTATCCAGTTCCTGAATGTGCATAATGAATAATGCCCATGAATTGTAGAACCCCTCCATCCTTCCCCTCACTTCAAACTTAACCTTCTCAAGAGTCGAAAATTCCAGCAGGTCCCCCCGCCAGGCCAGGGCACTGGGTGGAGAGGTTGCTCTCCAACCCATCAGGATCCGCCTTCGGGCGATCAACGAGGCGAAGGCTACGACATCTGCCTCCGCATTTCTTGGGTTAGACTTGTTATTTTTTTAATTGTCTCTGAGATCCTTGTAGTTTAGCTTGGTGGACAATTTTAAAATGCCCTAACTTTCCACAGGTGTGCCGCTCCGCTGCCCGCTGCTGGGCCCCCTTTCCGCTTGTACAGGGCCTTCCCATCACATCAAGAGCATTTCAATTGGTGCTTTTTCCCAGTTTAATTTGTCTCACTGTGCTCTCTCTGTTCTTCCTACATATTTAATGGCTTGACCTTTTTCTCCATGGGGCAGCAGTTTCCCCAAGAACGATCATTTTGCTTCCCTTCTAAATCACAGCCTGTCAAGCTACGCGAGAGTTAAATCTCCTCGCGTTTTCCAAATGATCTGACAGGATTTCATCTTAAACCCAACTACTATACAGTCGCATATTAATTCACCACTGAGGACCCTTTAGTCATTAAAAAAAAAAAATTAGAGTACCCAATTCATTTTATCCAATTCAGGGGCAATTTAGCGTGGCCAATCCACCCACCGGCACATCTTTGGGTTGTGGGGGGCGAAACACACGCAGACACGGGGGGAATGTGCAAACCCCACACGGACAGTGACCCAGAGCCGGGATCGAACCTGGGATCTCGGCGCCGTGAGGCAGCTATGCTAACCACTACGCCACCGTGCTGCCCTATCCCTCAGTCACCTTAATCATAATTCTCCATGAGTCCATGCAGGTCATTTATAATTGAGTCCAAGGATCTGCCAGTTTTTGATTCCTCTTATTAAATTTCACTCGCTCAATGATTACATTTTTTCGAACACGGATGCGAATCGAATGCCTGGAGGACTTCCTCGTACGAGCTTGAAACCTCATTGGCGCCCTGTCTTGCAATAACATTGTCTGCTATGGCCCCTACTGCGCAGGGTAAAGTACTGGCCTGCTCCTTTTGGTCCTTCTTACGCAAACCTGAAGCTGTTCCGTATCTAGAGAATCTCGTTGTCCAATTGTCCCGGTGTTGAGGCTTTTGCGAGTCTTCAGCATTTCAAAGTGGTTCTTGGAGTGGCAGTGTAGACACCGTGCCTGCTGCAAACCTGAATCTGTTGCTGCTTCCGTAGTTTGGCTTGTCGATGGTGATTTGTGCTGATTGCTGTCTGGACTCCCGGTCTATGTGCTTGCTTGCATAAGAAGCACCCAATGTGCTGTTCTCAGGTGAGTCTTCAATCGTTTTGCTTCTTATCTTTGTTCCAAGTATTTGTCATTCTTTCGGGTCTACAATCTTCTCTTGGAGTTTTTCTGGGTCCATTTGCTCTGTCCACCATGTTTCATCTTGAGTTCAGGGTCCAGATGGGATTTCTTTTGGGTGAAGTAACTCGAAGAATGTTACCATAGATTGTTGTACATAAAAAACATTCTTGTTGATTTACAGATCTCAGTCGATCTCAGTAACCCTGCACAAGGTTATACCTTTGTATCCCACCAGATCTCAGTCTCCTAGCTATGTAACTTTGCATCATAGTTCTCGTTCTGCGCTAGGCATAGCCTTATCCAGTTTAAGGTGGTCCACAGGACAAATATGACGGTGGCCAGGGTGAGCAGATTTTTTGAAGGGGAGGAGGATAGGTGTGGGCGGTCTGCGGGGGGGGGGGGGGGGGGGGGCCGCGAATCATGTCCACATGGTTTGGTTGTGTCCGAAGATTGGGGGGGATCCTGGCATGGGGTTTGCCGACGGTATGTTGGAGGTCTTGAAGGTGAAGGTGGTCCCGAGTCCAGAGGTGGCAATGTTGGGAGTGTCAGAAGACCCGGGAGTCCAGGGGGCGAGAGAGGCCGATGTCTTGGCCTTTGCCTCTCAAACTTCTCTCATAAGATAATCCCTTCCTCACAGGAATCAGCTTGGGTGAACCTTGTCTGAACTGCTTCTAATGCAGGTATATCCCTCCTGAAGTAAGGAGACCAAAACATGTAGACAGTCCTCTCGGTGCAGTCTCACCCATGAGAAGGTGGTGGCGTAGTGTTATTGTCACTGGACTACTAACCCAGAGACCCAGGGTAACGCTCTGGGGTCCTGGGTTCGAATCCCACCGCAGCAGATGGTGAAATTTTAATTCAGTAAAAATCTGGAATTCATGATGATCATGAAACCATTGCCGATTGTCGTAAAAATCCATCTGGTTCACTAATGTCCTTCCGGGAAGGAAGTCTGCCGTCCTCACCTGGTCTGGCCGACATGTGACTCCAGACCCACACAGCAATGCGGTTGACTCTTAACCGCCGCTTCTGAAATGGCCGAGCAAGTCACTCAGTTAAAGGGCAATTAGGGATGGGCGACAAATGCTGACCCAGCGACGCCCACATCCCAATAACGAATCAAAAAAAACAATGCTTTGCACAACTACAGGTAGATTTTCCTACTTTTATACCTCCTTGCAATAAAGGCCAACATTTCATTTGCCTTCCTAAACTGTACCTGCGTACTAACCTTTTCTGATTCACTTACAAGGAGACGCAGATCTCACTCCATTTAAATTATATTCTGCTTTTTTATTCTTCCTGCCAAAGTGAACACCTCATCTTCTCCCACAGAAAAATCCATCTGCCAAATATTTGCTCACTCATATTTCCCATCTATATCTAGTTTAAGACTGTGTCCTCCTCGCCAGCATGATAGCATAGTGGTTAACACTATGGCTTCACAGCTCCAGGGTCCCAGGTTCGATTCCCCGCTGGGTCACTGTCTGTGCGGAGTCTGCACGTTCCCCCCGTGTCTGTGTGGGTTTCCTCCGGGTGCTACGGTTTCCTTCCACAGTCCAAAGACGTGCGGGTTAGGTGGATTGGCCATGATAAATTGCCCTTAGTGTCCCAAAAAGGTTAGGTGGGGTTACGGGGACAGGGTGGAGGTATGGGCTTAGGTAGGGTGCTCTTTCCAAGGGCCGGTGTAGACCCGATGGGACGAATAGCCTCCTTCTGCACTGTAAATTCTATGATTTCTCACCCAGCGTTGCAAATGTATCTACAATACGCTCTGTCCCTTAATCCAAGTCAAAATATAGATTGTAAATAGTTGAGGTCCCAGCTCTGGGGCGGGATTCTCCCTGGGTCTCTGCAGCATTCCACCAGTTCTAGTTTGCCAACCTGAAAATTACCCATTCATCCTGATTCTCTGTTTTCTGCTTGTTAGCCTGACGTCTATCCATGCTGAATATCACCCCAACACCGTTAGCTCTTATCTATCTGCCACATTATCTCATGTCCTTCGGAAATCCAAGTACACCAATTCGACTCTTTCCCCTCTATCCACCCAGCTTATTACATCCTCAAAGAACTCCAGTAAATCTGTCAAAGAATTTCCTTTTCACATAACAATGTTGACTCTTATCGACTGTGTGTGATTTTCTAAATGTTCCGCTGATGCCTCCTTAACAATGGATCCTCCCATTTTCCCACTGGCTAACTGGTTGATCATTTTCCTGCTTTCTAATTCCTTGTTCTCAGTCTTCGTTCCAAACTGTGATCCCTGGTTACCGACCTCATCTTCTGCCAGGCGACTGGCTGGGATTAAGACAGTCCGGTCGCAGCTTTGCTATCACGTGTGATCCAGTGATAACTTCCTATCTTATTTTTGTGCCATCATAAAGACTGCTTATTGCTACTTCCGCAACATCATAGCATCATAGAATCCTTACAGTGCAGAAGGAGGCCATTCAGCCCATCGAGTCTGCACCGACATTCTGAAAACGCACCCTACCCAGGCCCATTCGCCCACCCTATTCCCGTAACCCCATCTAATCTGCACATCTTTGGGCACTAAGGGGCAATTTCGCATGGCCAATCCGCCTTACCTTTGGACCGTGGGAGAAAACCGGAGGAAACCCACCCAGACACGGGGAGAACGTGCAGACTCCACACAGACTGGCTGGAGTCGACCCCAGATCCCTGGTGCTGGGAGGCGGCAGTGCCATATCGTTCAACTTCATCCCAGTCTCAGCTCGAGCGCTGCTGGAACCCTCACTCCTGCCTTTCTGGCCTCTGGACTCGACTATTCCAATGCACTGTCTGGAATTCCACATTCTACCTTCCATTAACTTGATAATGGGTGTATTGCTCCATCAGAGGGCCAGCACAGACGTTGTGGGCAGAATGGCCTCCTTCTCTGCTCTACAAATGAGATAGTCCAAGGTGATGGGGAAAGATGTGGGGCGGGAGGGTGTGGGGAACATTTATTGCCTGAAGGTAATGTCGAAGTGGAGGTGGATGCAGTGGGAGATGGTAGACTGACGGAATGCTGTGATAGGATGTGTATAGTCACTGGAGCAGGTCACTGTGCTTATCTGTTAAATGTATTTAATTGGACCGGTCTTTTAGTCAGTGCCGCAGGAGCTGAAACCAAACGGAGGAGGGAAAATAGGGGCGATTAAAAGGCTTTTATCTCTGACAGTTTTCCAAATGATTCTTAAAATCACTCCGAAATGTAATTATGCATTGTGAATAATGTAGGATTGCCAAACCTCCCTCCAGCGCTGTCTCTCGAGGCAGCTGCTGTGAGAAACACCCAGAATAAAACTTATCCAAACACAATCAATACTACAATCAACAACCCAATATCATCAAGTTTCAAACACGTTGTCATTTTCCCCTATTCTCCTCTAAACTACCGCAACATCCCTTTACCCACCCGTCCTCCTCACCCTATCCGCTGGCGACAAACAGATCTTCAAATAGAGACAGAAAGAGCCTCCATCGCATGTAGAACCCTCCTCCGACCATCCGAGAGCAAACCTAATCTTCTCCAATTGATCAGCCAGATCTCCCAATCGCGCCGATATCTTTGGCGGCGCGGCCGACCTCCAACCCAGTGTGATTCGCTGCCGAGCAATCAGAGAGGCGAAGGCCACGACGTCGCCCCCTTTCCCCTCCTGCAGCTCCGGCAGGTCCGAAACTCCGAAACACGCCACCAGGGGGGCATGCCACCATTTTCACCCCGACAATTTCTGACAGGGTCACGAAAATCGATGCCCAGAATGCCCCCCCCCCCCCCCCCCCCCCCCCCCAACTTCGGACATGCCCAAAACATATGCCCATGTTTCACAGGCCTCCTGCTACCCTCCTAACCTCTCACATACACCCTCAACCCCAGGGAAGAACCCACTCGTACGCGACCGAGTCATACGGGATGTGTGCACCACCTTGAACTGTACAAGGCTCAAATAGCACAGTATAATGTTGAATTAATCTGGTGCATAATCTCACACTGCCCCCCCCCAACCCCACCCATGCAACAAACCCCCCCCCCCCCCCCCCCCCCCCTCCCTCACCTTCCCCCAGATCTATCCCCAATTCCTCGTCCCATTTCCGGTCTTATCTCCTCCACCTATTCTCCATTTCCAACAACCACCCGTAAATATCCAAAATCCTCCCTTCCCCCCCAGCTCATCCTGCGTCAGCAATTTATCCAATAGCGTAGCTTTGGCAGCTGATGGAACACGGGGTGGTCCTTACGAACAATATCCCGGACCTGCATGTACCTGAATTCACTCCTCCTCAGCAATTGGAACATCCCCTGCAACTCCTCCAGCCTCAGGAACCTCCCCTCTACAAACAGGTCCCTTACCCGCTCTGCCACTTCACTGTGCCAACACTGTACATCGGGTCAATCCTTGCTGGTATAAACCTACGATTCCCACATTTTAAAAATTTGTTTATGAGACTTGGATATCACGGGCTGTGCCAGCATTTATTGCCCATCCCTAATTGCCCTTGAGGGGGTAGCTGTGGGTCTGGAGGCACATGTAGGTCAGACCAGGTAAGGACGGCAGTTTTCCTTCCCTGAAGGACATGAGTGAACCAGATGGGTTTTTACGACAATCGACAATGGTTTCATGGTCATCATTTGGGCGACACGGCCAGTGGCACAGTGGTTGGCACTGCTGCCTCACAGCTCCAGGGTCCCAGGTTCGATTCCGGTTTGGGTCACTGTCTGTGCGGAGTCTGCACATTCTCCCCGTGTCTGCGTGGGTTTCCTCCGGGTGCTCCGGTTTCCTCCCACAGTCCAAAGACGTGCAGGTTAGGTGACTTGGTCATGATCAATTGCCCCTTAGAAACCCAAAGGTTATGTTAGGTGGGGTTACTGGGCTAAGGGGATAGGGTGGTGGCCTGACCCTTGGTAGGGTGCTCCTTCAGAGGGTCAGTGCAGACTCGATAGGCCAAATGGCCTCCTTCTGCACTGTAGGGATTCTATAATGCTAAAAAAACTTTTAATTCCAGGTTTTTCTTTTATTGAATTCAAATGTCACCATCCACAGTGGCGGGATTTGAACCTGGATCTGCAGAGCATTGCTCTAGGTCTCTGGTTAAGTAGTCCAGTGACTGTACCGTTAGGCCGTTGCCTCCCCAATACTGACAGAATCCCCTGCAGCAAAGTGCCGTCTCAGCTGATGTCATATCTTGAGGGTTGACACACGACGGGACTGTCAGTGTAGCGACACACATCGAGACAACCCCAGATAGAAGGCGTTGAAAGTCTCATTATTTTTTGTCTGCCGTCATCACCACCCCTCCTCCCCCCACCCCTCACCCATGTGTCCGCCTGCCGCCTCACCTGATGGGCTAGCAATCGACTGACCTTCTCCCCATATTCATAAAGCACCCCCCCTGTCGTCAAAAGATCAAACCCCCCCCACCTCCAATTTCTTCCATTTCTACTGCCAATCCATTTCCACAACAGCATCCACCAACCTCTGCCTCTCCCCCCTCTCAACTTTGTCCCCGTGGGCCTTGTAAGATGTAACCTCCCTCCAGACTGCCGCCTTCATTGCCTCCCAAAACGTGGAGTGTGAAACGTTCCGTTCTGATTAAACTCCACATAATCCTTTATCACCAAGGCCACCTTCTCGCAGAATTCCCGATCTGCCAGGAGCGCTGAATCAAACCTCCACCCAATTTCTGAGCCCAGCCTGGTTCAAAACTCCCGTCCACATAATGTGGCGGATGGTCCAAAATCACTATCGCAGCATATTCCCCACAATCCCCGAGAGTACCGACTTCCCTACCACAAAAAAAGTGGGCTAAACAGCTGGCTTGCAATGCAGAACAAGGCCAGCAGCGTGGGTTCAATTCCCGTACCAGCCTCCCCGAACAGGCGCCGGAATGTGGCGACTAGGGGCTTTTCACGGTAACTTCATTTGAAGCCTACTTGTGAGAATAAGCGATTATTATATTATACCCGATGTACATGGGAATGTGTTATGGGTCAGGGTTTAGAGAACCCCAAAGTGTATCATGGAGTTCACCTGACCCACAGCTTTTAATAGATTGTGGTATGGGGAGCACACGGCCCACTCTACAGGTGTGGTACAGCAGAAATGGAAACGTATTTTTTTTAAAGCAAAACAATGTTTATTCTATGAACTCAAGTTAACCTTTTTAAAACATGCAGTGAACATCTTAGCAACCATCAATTCAAATACAACCCCCAAAGAATACAACACTAAGTAATCCTTAATAACTTCCCGAACAACATCCAGAAGACAGAGGAAACACCTTTTATCAGAATCACATCAGGTTTACATTCACGACTGAAAACATTTATAATTCTGAATTCACCAAATGATCAAGAGATAGTCTTTTCATGGCAGAGCGATCAACAGTACACCTGCTTTGTCTGGCTTCAGCTCCAACATTGAAAATGAAACTAAAACACACCCTGCAGCAAACAGCCAAAAAGGAAAGTAAAAAGCTGGCAGACAGCCCAGCTCCACCCACTCTCTGACATCACTGCAGTACTGAACACCCATTTCCTAAAGGTACTCTCACTACAGATATTTATATACACACCCATTTATAAACACCCATTTCTTAAAGGTACTCTCACATGACAAGAAGAAGGAAAATTCCCTCTCTCTCGGATGCCTAAACCTCCACGGGTTCACCTCCCCCCTCGCCCCCCCCCCCCCCCCACACATCCGATCCATAAACCCCCAGCCCCTTCGCCATACCCCTCCTGGCCATTGACCTGGGCACGACCTATTCATCCTGGGCTCCAACACGCAATTGAAATTGCCCCCCCACCATTATCAGCTGATGCAAATCCAGGTCCGGGAAGGACGTTAACACCTTCTTGACAAAGTTTGCATTGTCCCATTGGGCGCAGAGACATTTAATAAAAACAATCGGCGCCCCCACCAAGACCCTACTCACCTGGGTCCCGCACCTCACTGGCCACCACAGGTACCACCCTTTTACTGAACAGGATCGCAACCCTCCTCGACTTGGAGTCAAACCCCGAGTGGAATGTCTGCCCTACCCATCCTTTTCTTGGCCACGTCTGGTCCTTCACCCGCAAGTTTGGGCTTTGAAACTATTTAAGTGCTCAAACACCCGGGACCATTTAACCAGGCTGTTCAGCCCAGTATGCTCCATGACACCGGGGTCTCTGAACTCCCCCGCCCACCCCCCTCTATTCATGTCTCTCATCCCTGCCTAGATCAAATCTCGCCCAACCACCCAGCTCCCTACTAGACCAGACCAACCCAAAATGGCCGCTCCCTCCATCCTCTCCTGAACACAACCAAACAATCACTTGCGTCACCAGCGCATTCCCCTCCCCATATCCCCCTCTTCTCCTCTCCCCCTATCCTGCCCCCAAAACCCCTCTCCCTCTAAACTCAACCCTCCCTCCTCCCTACAACTCCCCTACTACATAACCCTGCCCCTTCCTCCGACCTCTCTGGCTGCCCACCGCAGCCCTCCCCCCCACACTGCTTCTGTGTATATGCATCTATTGCTAGCATGGTGACTCCCACTTGGAGATCCACACAAAGGACCCCACCCAAACCACCCCTCCTCCCACTCTGCTCCTCCCACCCACATCCTTCAGAAAGCCCCCATCCAGGGCCCACCTGCCTGAACAATCCCCCCTCGCTCCAGCAAGAGAATGAAACCCAACCTCGGCACCATCCCTCATCCACCAAAACAACAGCAAGTCCAACATAACACTTACAAAACTGGTATATACCACCGAGACAAAAAGAGAAAAGTTCCCGCCATTAGCCATCCCCCTACCCATGTTCCTTGACAAAGTAATTCACCTCCTCCAGCGTCGTAACGTTACGCAGCGGGATTCTCCGTTCCTGAGGCTAAGGTTTGACGCCGGGGCAGGATCTGTGGAGTTACACAAAAGCAAAACTCACAACATACCTGGGCCGATTCTCCTATGACTGAGGGGCTCGCACCGGGGCCGCGCGGAACACAATCGATTCCAACGAGAAACGGTGCCGGATTCACCGGGTTGGTAATTGTCACTCGGGAGCCTGGCAAGCTGCAGCCGCACACACACATTACACTCCCCGCACACACCATCCCAGCCAACAAGATGGCACTGGGTGTGCTGGAGCTGCCCATACAGCTGATGGGTCGGCTGGGGCACCTAGGGGGGTGGCCGGGGGCGGGGAGGGGGGGGGGGGGGGGGTGGAGACACACCTATACGACCGTGGCATCAGATTCACAGTGGGCAGTCAGCGGGGTGCGCAGCTGCACGGCTGCCTTTCCGGCTGCGGCAATGGTGTTCCGTGCCCGTCCACCCCGACCCCACAGCCCACCTCTGGCCACCCCCCACTACTCCCCTCGGCCCTGGCAGAAGCCCCCCCCCCAGCCAGCGGCACAACTGCCAGCAACAATGGCGATGTTGGACACTTTCCGTACCCCCCCCCCCCTCTCCCTCAGCAGCCGCCACGCCGGTTTCCCAATTTTAAAAAGCACAAGTGAAGCCGCTGTCGGGAACTCGCCCGCTAATGATACGCTCACGGCGTTTACTGTGTGTGCGCTCCGGAACGCATTAACGCTGCTGTCGAGGTGACGGAGTATTGCAATTTGCCGAGAATTGCAATTGGGGCCCGTTGCGATTCGAGCGTCGGAACCGATTCTCCGCCCAATCGCGTTTCCCGATTCCAGCATTGGCTGACGGAGAATCCCACCCACGTTCTTTGCCTTTAAATGTCACCCAGAGTTTGGCCGGACACAACACCCCAAACCGAACCTTGCTCGGAAAGAGCATGACCATCCCGGTGAATCTGGGTTTGATTCCCCTCCCAGCTACAGTCTTGTGCTGACTTTGCCCACCTCAGAATCCTCTCCGTCTACTGGAGGATGGGCATCAGGACAATCGCCGCCCACGGTGGCACCCCAGCTCGCAGCCTCCGTCGTAGTGACCGCTGAGGACCATGAGCTTCTGGGGCCTTATCGAAGACCTCCTCCTCGGCCAGCTTCCGAACATTCCCCACGTGTAGCCCGTGGCACCTGTTCCCTCCACACCCTCTGGCAGTCCTGCGAAGATTCTGCCGCCTGGGTCGATTCTCCTGGTCGTCCACCTCCTCCCTCAGCACCTCGCACACCTCACCCAGCATCGCCAGCTCTTCCTCCCATGACACAATCCGGTCACTGTTCCGACACCGATCTTCCCATCTCTCGAATCATGGCACCTCGTGATTCCAGGCACTTCCCCACCCGCTCCAAAGCCCCGCGAAGCCACCCATCCCTCCATCGCCCTGGACCAGTCCACTTTCAGCTCTTTCCGATGATGTCGAAACTCCCCCTTGCTGAAATCCGTCAACTGCTCCACGGGCAGTGGGGTCGCCGATGGCGACGCTCCCAACCCCGCCATTCTTTCAGTTGCTGCGCCACGCGGTCATCCACTCCTTGAGACAAGTCTTTGCTCAACGTTTGCCGGGTGTTGTAGCCCGTCGACATTCCAATTTGTAGGAGGAATTAACTCCCTCCACTTATCTTGTGCTTTTTACAAGCAAAGTGTCCGTGAACAGGGCACAAAGGGTATCTCACACCGTGTTGTACCTGTCCTGGGAGTGTTTGATGGGGATAGTGGAGAGGGAGCTTTACTCTGTATCTATCCCCGTGCTGTACCTGTCCTGGGTGTGTTTGATGGGGACAGTGTAGAGGGAGCTTTACTCTGTATCTAACTCCGTGCTGTATCTCTCCTGGGTGTGTTTGATGGGGACAGTGTAGAGGGAGCTTTACTCTGTATCTAACCCCGTGCTGTACCTGTCCTGCAAGTGTTTGATGGGGACAGTGTGTAGAGGGAGCTTTACTCTGCATCTAACCCCGTGCTGTACCTGTCCTGGGAGTGTTTGATGGGGACAGTGTAGAGGGAGCTTTACTCTGTATCTAACCCCGTGCTGTACCTGTCCTGGGAGTGTTTGATGGGGACAGTGTAGAGGGAGCTTTACTCTGTATCTAACCCCGTGCTGTATCTGTCCTGGGAGTGTTTGATGGGGATAGTGTAGAGGGAGCTTTACTCTGTATCTAACCCCGTGCTGTCCCTGTCCTGGGAGTGTTTGATGGGGACAGTGTAGAGGGAGCTTTACTCTGCATCTAACCCCGTGCTGTACCTGTCCTGGGAGTGTTTGATGGGGACAGTGTAGAGGGAGCTTTACTCTGTATCTAACCCCGTGCTGTCCCTGTCCTGGGAGTGTTTGATGGGGACAGTGTAGAGGGAGCTTTACTCTGTATCTAACCCCGTGCTGTACCTGTCCTGGGAGTGTTTGATGGGGACAGTGTAGAGGGAGCTTTCCTCTGTATCTAACCCCGTGCTGTACCTGTCCTGGGAGTGTTTGATGGGGACAGTGTAGAGGGAGCTTTACTCTGTATCTAACCCTGTGCTGTACCTGTCCTGGGAGTGTTTGATGGGGACAGTGTAGAGGGAGCTTTACTCTGTATCTAACCCTGTGCTGTACCTGTCCTGGGAGTGTTTGATGGGGACAGTGTAGAGGGAGCTTTACTCTGTATCTAACTCCGTGCTGTATCTGTCCTGGGTGTGTTTGATGGGGACAGTGTAGAGGGAGCTTTACTCTGTATCTAACCCCGTGCTGTACCTGTCCTGCAAGTGTTTGATGGGGACAGTGCGTAGAGGGAGCTTTACTCAGCATCTAACCCCGTGCTGTACCTGTCCTGGGAGTGTTTGATGGGGACAGTGTAGAGGGAGCTTTACTCTGTATCTAACCCCGTGCTGTACCTGTCCTGGGAGTGTTTGATGGGGACAGTGTAGAGGGAGCTTTACTCTGTATCTAACCCCGTGCTGTATCTGTCCTGGGAGTGTTTGATGGGGACAGTGTGGAGGGAGCTTTACTCTGTATCTAACCCCGTGCTGTACCTGTCCTGGGAGTGTTTGATGGGGACATTGTAGAGGGAACTTTACTCTGTGTCTAACCCTGTGCTGTACCTGTCCTGGGAATGTTTGATGGGGACAGTGTAGAGGGAGCTTTACTCTGTATCTAACCCTGTGTTGTACCTGTGCTGGGAGTGTTTGATGGGGACATTGTAGAGGGAGCTTTACTCTGTATCTAACCCTGTGCTGTACCTGTCCTGGGAGTGTTTGATGGGGACAGTGTAGAGGGAGCTTTACTCTGTATCTAACCCTGTGCTGTACCTGTCCTGGGAGTGTTTGATGGGGACAGTGTAGAGGGAGCTTTACTCTGTATCTAACTCCGTGCTGTATCTGTCCTGGGTGTGTTTGATGGGGACAGTGTAGAGGGAGCTTTACTCTGTATCTAACCCCGTGCTGTACCTGTCCTGCAAGTGTTTGATGGGGACAGTGTGTAGAGGGAGCTTTACTCAGCATCTAACCCCGTGCTGTACCTGTCCTGGGAGTGTTTGATGGGGACAGTGTAGAGGGAGCTTTACTCTGTATCTAACCCCGTGCTGTACCTGTCCTGGGAGTGTTTGATGGGGACAGTGTAGAGGGAGCTTTACTCTGTATCTAACCCCGTGCTGTATCTGTCCTGGGAGTGTTTGATGGGGACAGTGTGGAGGGAGCTTTACTCTGTATCTAACCCCGTGCTGTACCTGTCCTGGGAGTGTTTGATGGGGACATTGTAGAGGGAACTTTACTCTGTGTCTAACCCTGTGCTGTACCTGTCCTGGGAATGTTTGATGGGGACAGTGTAGAGGGAGCTTTACTCTGTATCTAACCCTGTGTTGTACCTGTGCTGGGAGTGTTTGATGGGGACATTGTAGAGGGAACTTTACTCTGTGTCTAACCCTGTGCTGTACCTGTCCTGGGAATGGGGACAGTGTAGAGGGAGCTTTACTCTGTATCTGACCCCGTGCTGTATCTGTCCTGGGAGTGTTTGATGGGGACAGTGTATAGGGAGCTTTACTCTGTATCTAACCCCGTGCTGTACCTGTCCTGGGAGTGTTTGATGGGGACATTGTAGAGGGAACTTTACTCTGTGTCTAACCCTGTGCTGTACCTGTCCTGGGAATGTTTGATGGGGACAGTGTAGAGGGAGCTTTACTCTGTATCTAACCTTGTGCTGTACCTGTGCTGGGAGTGTTTGATGGGGACATTGTAGAGGGAACTTTACTCTGTGTCTAACCCTGTGCTGTACCTGTCCTGGGAATGGGGACAGTGTAGAGGGAGCTTTACTCTGTATCTGACCCCGTGCTGTATCTGTCCTGGGAGTGTTTGATGGGGACAGTGTATAGGGAGCTTTACTCTGTATCTAACCCCGTGCTGTACCTGTCCTGGGAGTGTTTGATGGGGACATTGTAGAGGGAGCTTTACTCTGTATCTAACTCCGTGCTGTTATTGTCCTGGGAGTGTTTGATGGGGACAGTGTAGAGGGAGCTTTACTCTGTCTCTAACCCCGTGCTGTACCTGTCCTGGGAGTGTTTGATGGGGACAGTGTGTGGTAGTCACCACTGTTGTATTGTATGTACCACGTACGAGGGGTATTACGGTAAGGCCGCTGTACTACAGGTACAGGGATAGATCCCTGCCTGCTGGCTCCGCCCAGTAGGCGGAGTATAAATGTGTGGGCTCTCCGAGCTGCAGCCATTTTGGCAACAGCTGCAGGAGGCTACACATCTCTGCTTAATAAAGCCTCGATTACTCTCTACTCTCGTCTCGTCGTAATTGATAGTGCATCAATTTATTACGCAGAGATTTTGCAACGATGGATCTCCGCATCAAGCCTGATCACCTGCAGCTGCACCCTCAAGCAGACAACGCCAAGTCGGCCTTCCACATTGGCTAGCTTGCTTTGAAGCCTACATAGGATCTGCAACAGAACCACCCTGAGAGGCACAGACGCTCCAGATTCTGTACACGCAGCTGAGCTCCGATATCTTTCCCCTCATCCGGGATGTGCCGACCTACGCTGAGGCCATGGGGCTACTGAAGGAGAACTACACTCAGCAGACCAACAAAATCTATGCCAGGCACCTCCTGTCCACGCGGCACCAACTCCCCGGTGAGTCTGTGGAAGATTTCTGGTGAGAGACTTTGATTGCTAGTTAGAGACGCGTTTGTTACGGGCATAGGGTCGGCCTACATCCACCAGCGCCTCTTAGAAGGGGTTACCTCACGCAATATAGGCGTATGCCCCCGACCGCACGGCCCACCCCTCCTGGGCATCATGGACCCATGCTCTGCAAGGCCTGCGGGAAAAAAGGACATTTCGCTGCTGTGTGCCAGGCCCGCTCGATCGCCGCTATTGTCCCTGCACCCCCCACGTGCAACCCGCGGGCGCCGCCATCTTCCACGCCTCAGACCACGTGCGGCCCGTGGGCGCCGCCAGCTTCCCCGTCTCAGGACTCCTGCTTGTCGGCCACCTCATCGGGCCGCTCATCGCCTGCAACCGCCGGTGACCAGCCGCGTCTCGCTTCCATCACGATCGACCAGCCTCGACCGCACAACCTCGCGACCGCGTCGACGACAATGAAGGTCGATGGGCACAAGATACCCTGCCTTTTGGACTCAGGGAGCACTGAGAGCTTCATCCACCCCGATACGGTAAGGCGCTGCTCCCTCAAGGTACACCCCATTAACCAGAGAATCTCCCTGGCCTCCGGATCCCACTCCGTGGCGATCCTGGGGTACTGCACCACCGCCCTCAGCCTTCAGGGCGTAGAGTTCAGGGGCTTCCGGCTCTACGTCCTCCCCAGCCTTTGCGCTGCCTTGCTACTCGGCCTGGACTTCCAGTGCCACCTCCAGAGCCTAACCCTAAAATTTGGTGGGCCCCTACCACCCCTTACTGTCTGCGGTCTCGCGACCCTTAAGGTCGACCCGCCTTCTCTGTTTGCAAACCTCACCCTGGATTGCACACCTGTCGCCACCAGGAGCAGACGGTACAGTGCCCAGGACAGGACCTTCATCAGGTCTGAGGTCCAGCGGCTGCTGCGGGAAGGTATCATCGAGGCCAGCAACAGCCCCTGGAGAGCCCAAGTGGTAGTTGTGAAAACTGGGGAGAAAAACAGGATGGTCGCGGACGACAGTCAGACCATCAATCGGTACACGCAGCTCGACGCGTACCCCCTCCCACGCATATCTGATATGGTCAATCAGATTGCCCAGTCTTCTCGACAGTGGACCTGAAATCTGCCTACCAGCAGCTCCCCAGTCGCAAGGCGGACCGCCCGTACACCGCGTTTGAAGCGGATGGCCACCTTTACCACTTCCTTAGGATTCCCTTTGGCGTCACTAACGGGGTCTCGGTCTTCCAACGTGAGATGGACCGAATAGTTGACTGGTACAGACTGCGGGCCATCTTCCCGTACCTGGGTAATGTCACCATCTGCGGCCATGACCAGGAGGACCACGACGCTAACCTTTCCAAATTCCTCTGTGGTGAACCACTGTATTATATTGTACATACTGTTCTTACTGTTTCTTACGTGTCTGGGTTCGTCCCTGCTGGCTCCGCCTCTAGGGCTCCAGTATAAAGGTAGCTAACCTCCAGCCCTGCCCTCATTCTGGGACCGGCTGCCAGCTGGTGTCTTTTAGCTGATTAAAGTCACAGTTTACTCTTCCGACTCTCGTCTGTCGTCATTGATGGCACATCAATTTAATCAGCTAAAATTTTAAGATGGATCCATCGCTCAAGCCTGATCGCCTGGAGCTGGACCCCCAAGCAGCCGACGCCACGTTTGAACACTGGCTAAGCTGCTTTGAATCTTACATTGATTCCTCCGCCGCCGCCGTCACCTAGACCCACAATCTGCGAGTCCTCAACTCCCGGGTGAGCCCGCAAGTTTTCCTTCTGATCAGAGACGCTACCTCGTTCGAGGATGCGATAATGCTGTTGGAGGGGCAGTATGTTAAGGAAGTCAATGAGGTGTACGCTAGGCATCTCCTTGCCACGAGGCGACAGAGCCCCGGAGAATCGCGAGCTGAATTTCTGCGGGCCTTGCGGGTACTCAGCCGGAACTGCAGTTGTAAGGCGGTATCGGCTGTCAAAGAACAACAAAGAACAAAGAACAAAGAAATGTACAGCACAGGAACAGGCCCTTTGGCCCTCCAAGCCCGTGCCGACCATACTGCCCGACTAAACTACAATCTTCTACACTTCCTGGGTCCGTATCCTTCTATTCCCATCCTATTCATATATTTGTCAAGATGCCCCTTAAATGTCCCTATCGTCCCTGCTTCCACTACCTCCTCCGGTAGCGAGTTCCAGGCACCCACTACCCTCTGCGTAAAAAACTTACCTCGTACATCTACTCTAAACCTTGCCCCTCTCACCTTAAACCGATGCCCCCTAGTAATTGACCCCTCTACCCTGGGGAAAAGCCTCTGACTATCCACTCTGTCTATGCCCCTCATAATTTTTGTATACCTCTATCAGGTCTCCCCTCAACCTCCTTCGTTCCAGTGAGAACAAACCGAGTTTATTCAACCGCTCCTCATAGCTAATGCCCTCCATACCAGGCAACATTCTGGTAAATCTCTTCTGCACCCTCTCTAAAGTCTCCACATCCTTCTGGTAGTGTGGCGACCAGAATTGAACACTATACTCCAAGTGTGGCCTAACTAAGGTTCTATACAGCTGCAACATGACTTGCCAATTCTTATACTCAATGCCCCGGCCAATGAAGACAAGCATGCCGTATGCCTTCTTGACTACCTTCTCCACCTGTGTTGCCCCTTTCAATGACCTGTGGACCTGTACTCCTAGATCTCTTTGACTTTCAATACTCTTGAGGGTTCTACCATTCACTGTATATTCCCTACCTGCATTAGACCTTCCAAAATGCATTACCTCACATTTGTCCGGATTAAACTCCATCTGCCATCTCTCCGCCCAAGTCTCCAGACAATCTAAATCCTGCTGTATCCTCCGACAGTCCTCATCGCTATCCGCAATTCCACCAACCTTTGTGTCATCTGCAAACTTACTAATCAGACCAGTTACATTTTCCTCCAAATCATTTATATATACTACAAAGAGCAAAGGTCCCAGCACTGATCCCTGTGGAACACCACTGGTCACAGCCCTCCAATTAGAAAAGCATCCCTCCATTGCTACTCTCTGCCTTCTATGGCCTAGCCAGTTCTGTATCCACCTTGCCAGCTCACCCCTGATCCCGTGTGACTTCACCTTTTGTAATAGTCTACCATGAGGGACCTTGTCAAAGGCCTTACTGAAGTCCAAATAGACAACATCTACTGCCCTACCTGCATCAATCATCTTAGTGACCTCCTCGAAAAACTCTATCAAGTTAGTGAGACACGACCTCCCCTTCACAAAACCATGCTGCCTCTCACTAATACGTCCATTTGCTTCCAAATGGGAGTAGATCCTGTCTCGAAGAATTCTCTCCAGTAATTTCCCTACCACTGAAGTAAGGCTCACCGGCCTGTAGTTCCCGGG